>NC_056733.1:1191034942-1191187442 GCF_019279795.1 Protopterus annectens | reverse complement strand
GAATGAGGAAGACAGGGAAGGAATGGAGGAAGACATAACCATAGAAGTAGTATCCGTAATTAGACATATGAGATCAAGGTAAACCAAGATGGTACAACTGCAGATAGAGGGATATCTCGCAGATTGATTTTATCTAATCTAAATGTCACCAGAGTAAAAAGGGAAGAATCAATATGGCAAGCCGACATGGCGATGTTATAGAAGGGGAAGGTGGAAAAAAAGAATCCAGCAGGCTATAGACCGCCTTTCTTATGCAACATTGACATGAAAATTATGAGTTGGATATGGTCAGGTAGATTAGATAACTTATTACTAAAGTTAGTGGAGGCATCAAAAGTAGGATTTATAAATGGCAGGCTATAAAACATAGGAAACTTTTGTTAAATTTTGTAAGTTGCAGCAAATGGGAAAAAGATAAAAATAGCAAGGATGATAGTCGTGGATATGTAGAATTCTTTGGACTCAGCAAGGTGTAACTTTATGATGAAGATCCTGAAGAAGGTACTACAGGAACAGTATTAGAGGACTGTATAAGAAGCTGAGTGTTCAGTATTAGGGCAAACTAGCGGTTGATAGATTAAGTGAAATTAGACAGAATCAGGCCTGGTTTGTCATCTGTGGAAATATTAGTAATCAGGAAAAGAGCGGGGTATAAAATATGATAGGATTGCCAGGGTAGAAACACTTAGGAGGAAAAGTATATCCAACAGTAGGAACTATCAGGGAAAAAACTAGGATGATATAGGGGACATAGTTAAAGGGATTGCTGGACAAGTGGACCAGAACAGTGAACACAGTGAGTGGGAGAATAGAAGTGGTAACAGTGATGGTGCTACTGTTACTATTTCACATGTCGAGGCATGTACAGACTAAACCAATAGCAGTATAGCTAGGAAAAATGCGGGTGTGTGAAAGAATTGTATGGAATACAGGCAGGTATGAAGTCTTTTATTTTGAGTTTTTAAATACATGAGGCATGACAATGTATAAATTCCTGAAAACCTCTGCCCTTTTTCTGGGCAGAGCATAATACCAGGGCTGATATTCATTAACTTGTGTGAATCTCTATAAAGTGGTTATAGGCCTTAACAAAGCCATGATGTTGCAGCTGTCACTACTTGTTCTAGGTCAGAGAGAATCAGCACTGCCTTTACTGCCTTAATGGTTGCCTGCTCAAAATCTGACCTTATGACTTGTATCTTCAGCTCTGTGTCACATTCCTCAGGCAAGTCCTGTAGGCTGAGGAATAAGAACTAAAAGCAAGTTCTTTATTTGGAAGCCACAAGTGCACAGACAAGGAATGAGAATCACCTGAGCTTCATGTCTCGAGTGCAATTTTATGATTTCAACCTCCAAAGTATGATCAACAGGTTGATGGTGATGCAGGGCTCTATGACAAAGCTGTTCTTTCTCCACCTTACATATTTTTCTTGACCTGTTTTGCTCTCCCGACCTACAGAACATCAACCCTCCCCTATAATACTCAGCCTATTCATCAGTGCAGTACCTGCTAAGCTATCCAAAGAAGGCTGTAATCCAAGCAGCCACAAAGGTGCTTTCTCCCCTGCTCATACCTGGTCCTCTTGCTCCATCCCAGCCAAGTGCACACCTTTGTTCCTGACACAGTTAACTCTGGATTTATGACCAGATTGGGATCCTATGATGACATAACCTATCTTGCTTGTCACTGAGCAGAGGAATTACATTGTGCATGTCCTCCACAAGCTAAAGTGTGAGCAACGGGGATGGTTCTTTGTTAGTCTATAACTCCATACCTAGTGTTAACATACATGTAACATACACACCAGCATCAGTGCAGTGACTATCACTGATTCCCTATCTATGCATATATGTCCCCTTGCATGTAGTACAAGGGCTACCATCACCCACTTGGGTAGCCACAGCACACATCCTGTCTAACACCACCAAAGACTGTAAGCTGTAACTTCTAATTTCCATCCTTCCCTTCCCCGGCTCTTCAAGTGTGTGTGTCAAACCCTGAAATTTGGGAATCTGGGTCTCAGTCAGGGATCCCTCTGCATTGCACAGCCAGGTTATCCCCTTCAGATAGGTGACTAATCTTCACTAGCACTTAGCAGTGAAATTCTTAACACAACGCTAATATCTATTTTCTATTACAAGTTCTTTTATTGTGATACATGCAAGTATCAGTGGCCAGAATGCTTTTTGGCCCTCTGAGAATTTGTGGTTTCATACAACTGTCCTTTCCAACTGGGACCACATTAGGATCCCAGTTCCACAAGCTTTGTTCCTCATTTGTCTTATTATTTTTTAAGCAGAACTAGCAATAACTGTAACTAACTATTTGCAAGACTAAAAAAGGTCTTTATTGGGCAGTCCCTTTTAATGGTCGAACATTAAGGTGAGCACTTTTATGCTACTACAATTTTCTTTTCCTGTACCGCTGATGTAAGCAGTTCTAACAATAATCAAAGTAATCCAGGTTTCAAAATGCCAAACATTAAAATCAACCCCCTGCTCTATTTTCCAAACCAATTTTATAAACAGATGCCTCTTCCTTAAAATGCTGAAGTGTGATTCTTTGGGAGATACTGAATTTTTATTATATTATTATTAAGATTGATATGAATTTATGTCACTTTTCTATTATTTTTATGCAAATTCTTATAAATGTTTTAATACATTTACAAAGCCTATCGTCCCAACTAGGGGTTCAAAAATATTGGACTTCAGTCTCATTAATATTGCCACCCTATTCTCATCGACTACAGTAACAACATCACTGGACAAATCTGACCACTGTTCAGAAACACTCAACATGCAGATAAAAGCTAATGTACAACAAAATCACTGTCTTTAAAGTCTATTCAAAGGCAAACCTGATCCAGTTAACTGATGGTCTGAGGAAATTTAAGTGCCCTCCTTACCTTAATGACCCAATTTTACATGCTGTCACATTTGTTGATAATTTCTATGCCCGCCACAAGATATGCATCAGGGAATCTGTCCTCAGAAGACACAAATCTAATGCCAAATACAGGGATAAACTATTCTGGAGAAAACTGTGTATAGACAAACTACACAGTAAGAGGAGGAAACTCAGCACCCCCCAAAAAAAAAAAACTTAATACTAGGTCTGCTATAAGCTCTTGAGTCCCAAGGAAGTTATCATGCATCTTTACTCCTTTCTCATCATGCCCATAATACAGTGTAATGGCCCCTTTGGTATGTACCTGT
Organism: Protopterus annectens; assembly: GCF_019279795.1. Classification (NCBI taxonomy): domain Eukaryota; kingdom Metazoa; phylum Chordata; order Ceratodontiformes; family Protopteridae; genus Protopterus; species Protopterus annectens. Next base: position 1,191,184,223 of record NC_056733.1, on the reverse strand, counting down.
CCATGTATATTACCGATCTAGAGACACCATGGCATTTCATCACTAAGATAATTAAAGGCATATCTTCCCTGAATTACCCATACTGTTTTAAAATGCTCTCGCTTTTCTGTTTCCAGCAGAGTCCTGAGAGAAGTGACCTCTATCTAGCTGACAGATCCTCAAAGGATACAGTCCTTTGTGATCTTCTACACATGCCAAAACTAATAACAACCTCAACAGCCACTTGAGAGATAACTTCCACCAAAACATGAATAGAACCTAATGATGAGATTGAGGTATATCCCAGAGAATCCATATATTGTGGAATAGACTTTCTTTGGATGTAAAGCAAAGCAGTTCCCTGTCCTTATTTAAGCATAACCTGGATAAATGAAGGAACGGGCATTCATAAATATACCCTGGGTATAGCACCTCAAGCTCTCATTGATAGGGGTTGAAATTGAATATAATATGCCATGGATACCTATGACTTGGGATAGTAGAGCTAGGTTTGCTAATAGTATCCTAGATCAACAACCTAATATTGACTATGAACCTATTACTTAAATTAGCATCTTATAGTCTTTGTTTCCTCTGCATATTGAAATAAGTTGTTTTGTAAATACTTCAGCGGTTTTCCAAACTTTTGTTTTAACATTCTTATTTGAAATTTGAATGTTTTGTAAAGTGCTTTGTGATAAATCATTATGAAAACCAACTTTAGATGAGCAAAACCTTTACATCAGTATGATCTGTATATGTAATGACTGTACTGGAGCATCACAAGGACTATGATCTTTAATTTATATTTATTTATTTATTTATTTGACATTTGTTAAACAGGTTAGTCCGACTGGGCTGCATAGCCCCTTTTCAGCAGAGACTCAAGGACTAAAGCTCCACACATAAACAAATACAAAAACAAAACATCATATAATATTAACATACAAGTGTTTATACACAGGAGAAACAAAATAAAACATAAATGAACATGTTAGATTACAAGAGTAACACTGAGGGTTTAAACAGCTATGCTACATATTAAGTATTTAAAATAAAATGAGGGTTTAAACAGCCATGGTACATATTAAGTATATAAAATGTAATATACAAAGTTAGATTTTATCAAACAATTACCATCAGAGAGAATTTAAAAGTTTTTGGTTAGCTCAGCTGACACTGCTATGTATGTGGACTTTATACACACCTTCTAACTGTCATCACTGAGACCTTGTGCTACATGTACACATGTTTGCAATTATGATGTATTAATTGATTCATCGTTCTATCTCTGTTATATCACCAGCTATCTATTTGAAGATTTAGCATAGTAATATTTGCATTCTCAATGTGCAAACATCTGGACTTGAATATCACAATATGCTCTATTTGCATTAATTTGAATGGCTGCAGTTCTGTCAACTGAAGTGAAATAAATACCATCAGTCAACAAAGTAATTATTCTGCCAGCTGCAAATCATCCTTTGTAGGGTGTGTCTGTTAATGGCATCCACTGTTTGAATGGTCATGCAGTTTAGCAGAGAACAACAGATGTTTCGCTAGTTCTGTAGCTTTGCAAATTGCTAAGCAATGCTGTACAGTCGTTCATATTTAACTCACTATTACACATTAATGTGCTGCATACAATAATGTTAATGTTCTTTGTCATTCTGCACTGTCATACATAACATGCTGAAGTTCTAGGTCATAACATTGATATGTGTGCAAAGTACAACATATCTGTACGTAAGAATAATGTTGTTTATGTAAGTTGTGACTCATTCCACTCCTATTTAGCCATATACAACTTGAATCTTCAAACTACTGCTTTTCTCCATGGCCAAAGCAAACAAACCAGGTTTGTTACACTGTACTCACTGAAGAGACATAGCAAATTACACAATGTCCTATGGTTCCTGCGGTGATTTGCGCTGATATGGTTATTGTGCCCAAGTGGATGCAGAGTATTCAGAAATGCATTGTTAAACAACTTTGTATTTCTGTTCAACAAACATTATGCAGGTACATGTATTCTTCATCCAGCTGTCACTCATGAGACAGTGAGGCAGAGACAGTGTGCAGCAATAGTCATGCTCAGGCAGATAATATTACAAGGAGTTCTGTTACTTTGTTACATTTCGTTAAATGGATTAGTCAGATTGGGCATTGACATTAAAATTGGGGTTGTGAGTAAAAAAAAAACTCTAGATAGTAAGATAATTCAGATGCTGAACATATAGATACTTCATAATGTCATCCTTGTTGACTGACATTTTTTAATTTCTTGTTTTTGGATTATAATTTCATGACCATTTGCAACCAGTCTGTTTCTTTCTTTCTTTCTTTCTTTCTTTCTTTCTTTCTTTCTTTCTTTATTTATTTAACATTTGTTTACTGGGAAAGTTTGACTGGACATGGGTCCTTTATCAGCAGAGGCCCGGGGAGAAAAGCTCTATGAGTAACAGTAAATTTTCATGCACATATTACAATAATCAAAAAGTATAAAGTAAACAGAATGAAGTATGCATAAGAACATACAAATTTGTTACATCTTGAGAACAAAACCTAGGCTTTAAACATAGCTAGCACTATTTGTAGGTATGACTTATGTCAAGATATAAGGTTAAGAGAGGTCGGTAGGAACAAAGGATTGAACACCGGGGGAGAAGTTGAATATGTTTTGGGTCTACTGTGATGTATCAGAGCACTCATGAGGGGTTAGTACAGGAACATAGCCACTTATTTTTTAGATAAGCTTTAAGTGATGACTTAAAGTGGTTAGTGGATGAGATTGAGAGAATGGAGTTAGGAAGGGAGTTCTATATACGAGATATAGCTGGAAAATAAAGATTCTTCTGCAGTGTTGTTGGCCTTGGAGACAGTGATTAAGTTCTTGTTGTTAGAGTGAAGTGGTCTGCTGGAAATGTAAGGAAGGATGAGATTTTGTAGTGCAGGGGTTCTAGTTGGTTGTATTACAATTTTGTGAGTTAGAGAGAGTTGGTTGTAAAGAACAATGTTGGGAAGCTCAAGCCAGTCTAGTATCCGTCCTGTACAATGATGTGTTGTGTATGGGCAGTCAGATGCAAACTTAGCAATTTTATTATAACATGCTTCTAGCTTAGATAAGTCAGTTTTCCTTAGATTAGTTAAAATTAGAGAGGCATATAGTAGAGTGGAGAGAAATAGGTTTGTGCTAATGTAATTTTGGCCATTGTGGTCAGGAACCTTTTGTGCCTATATAGACTTCCAAAGTTTTTTATGGGCTTTTTATAGTTAGGGAGACATGCAAGTCACATTTTAGGGTATTGTCTATTTCCACTCCAAGAAGATTTGTATGGGTCATTGGGGAGGTCACAGTATTGTCTTTGGCTATTATGTTAAATGATGTTTAAAATAAAATTCATCATGGATCATATTGTATAGCTTACCCTTGCCCAACAAAACAAGATTTGTATAAACCCTAGACACGGGTTTGATATGCACTAGTCCCATGTTACAGATCAGAAAACATGGAAAGCAAACTCATGATGAGTTTTAAAAAGAAACACAATACTACATTGCCAAAGAGTTCCATATCATATTACAATTGCCATAAGCTAAGAAAGTGAATTTGTATTTGATCATTTTTTTTTTTTTTTTTTTTTTTGCAGGTAGCATTGCTGTAGCTAGGTTAAGTGGTACCAAGTACAAACAACATACTGGTGTCAAAAAAAGCTTTCCTCATAAGTTAATGAGAATAAAAAAAGTCCTTTTAAGATAAATACCAAAATAACATACCAGAGACAAGTAAATACATGCATTAAGAGACTGTAATATCATACATTGCAGCACTTCTGCACTATTGAGTACTCCTCCGAGTTTTATGAGGTACCAATTGTACCCCCTAACAGCTTGTGCCTTCTGTCCTATTTCCCTCATCATAGCTATAGTATAGGCAGGTGGGTAAACCACCAGCACCCCACATGTGAGTGCTTTGGGAGGCCTGTTCCTATAATCATATTTCTATACTAAATGAGGTAGAATCGCTTTCCAGGAAAATTATAATGATTATGTTTTAGAGATTTCAAATTACACCAAAGGGCCTTCCAAACATGACACCTTTTCTTTGTCTTCCATAAATAAAAACACTGGCCTCCTTGACATGCCAACTCCTGTCACAATATAAGTCATGTAATATGGCTTGTTATTCTTCTTCCTGACATCAAACCAGTGTGACTGATTATGATCAGTTTTAGAGAAAGCCCTACAAGTTGTAGAACCCATTTATTCTACAGCCTTTTTCAAAGTGTTACACTGGCTTCTTGACACCGTGGAGAAAATTAATCAATATGTAGGCAGCAGTTATAAAATGGTATAAATGTTCAAAGTTAAACTTTCCATCTTTGGTGATATATAAAGCTCGGAAGCTTTAAAGCTTGTCCTCTGGAAATTACCTTTTATTTTTAGATTTTAGATTCAATGAACATGTGAAGTCTTATTAGAATTTCTTCTGCAGTCCTCTCTAGCCGTGTAATTCTCTTCTGCATTCTTTGTTGGTTTCATTCTCCAAAACAGAGAACAACAGACAGTGTTGAGTGATCAGATATGTTACGTAGTGAGATCAATGTTTCTACTGTCACTGGTACTGTTGAATATTTTTACAAGAAAAATAAAGCAGTCCATCCTAGAATTATACCAATTGTGACTGGATGCATAATTATAATTCATCTCACTGTGTGGGCATCTCTTTTTCTGTCTGTCCTTCTGAAATTTCTCTGGTTTCATGAAGTTTACGTCTTTGCCAATATTTATAGAGCAGTTCGATTAACAAATAGTCACTGTACTAAAGGGCATGGAAGGTTACATCTTGACAGGTATGTATATGCAATTTCGAGTAGTACATATCCAGTACTAGCAAAGGCACTTCAGGAAAATCATAACAGGAATGGTAGTTACATATCTTAATCAGTCTCTGTCAATGCCTCCTTTCCAGATTGACATGCTATCAGAAGTGTTACACTTGATAATGCAAATGTTGGTGATTTAAAAAAGTCTGATTCTGTTTAAAAACATGCAGATTCACAAACTGTCTGCTACTCTTTTGAAGTGTTTTTTCTGTAGGGGGCTTCACTTCTGCTGTACTCTACCTGTATTAGGGGCTATGTCCTCACTCTCCCACTGTTTACATATGCTGACTTCAAGATCCCATACCTTGGAGTAGAAAAAAGTTAAAGATATCTCGGAGTCAAAATTAGTATACATTCTTTCACCTCTTCATATAATATATGGTTGAAATTCAAAGAACTGCTAGGTAAACAGACTTTAATAATTAACTAACAACTACTCATCACATTTATTTTTTGGTTTAAAAAGCTTTGCTTTATAATATACACCATTGTAAATAGTTATTTTATAGGTTCATAGGTAGTTGCTAGGCTATAGGCTCTAGGGCCTATATAAGCCTAGCCAAAAAGGTACCCTGGCTTTCGCCACCCAAGAAAATTATTTTCCTGTGCCCCTGTCTAGCAGAGCCACAGAGGTGATCCCCGGGGTGAATTTCCTATTTCCCATCCAATCAAGATTTTTCTTAAAGAGTGCTAATGAGGAACTTTGTTTGATATAGATAGGTAGTTTGTTCCAGAGTATGGGAAGTCTCTGGGACAGGAATCTATTCCTCCAGCATGTTCTGTTTATTGTGGTGACAAGGTTTAGGTCCCTAGAGCGTGTAGCTTGGAGGGATTGGGATTTCTTTAAGTGGAGCATATCCAACAGCTCTGGGTTTGACATAGCTTTGTATGTTAGGCAGAGATTGCCTCTGAGTAGGTGATATGTGATGGAGTAAAGCTGGAGTTTTTTGAGACGGTCTGGGTACGGCATCTGTTTGAGGCCAGAAATCCTCTTTGTGAGGTATTTCTGTGACCTTTCAAGTTGTATATGTCTTGTGAGGTACATACCAAAAGGGGCATTGTACTCTATAATGGGTCTAATGAGTGATGAGTAGAGGGGAACAATGACCTCTTTTTTCCTGGATGAGAAACTTTTTATGATGAGGTGTGCTATGTAGAAGGATTTCCTGACTACTGTGGTGATGTGATGATCAAAGGAGAGACTACTGTCCACCTGTGTCCCAAGGTCTCATCACACATTTGGTGTTTGGTAGACTACCACCTATGTGGTAGCTCATGGGTACAGAGTTTTTACCAAAAGGGATAACAATGCACATTTTGGCACTGAGCTTGAGGCCATGGCTTTGACACCAGGCATCTGTCTCAGTGAGGCCCTTGTGTAGGATGTCCACATCATTAGGAGTTTCTGTTATGACTCCTAGGTTGCAGTCATCTGTGAACTGTATTAGCCAAAGACCTTCTGTGTTAGCCTGTGCTACAGAAAAATAGATACCAAACAGGACACAACCCAGGACTGAACCTGTGGTACTCCACTTGTCACTGGTCTGAAGTCGGATTTGGAGTTTGCTACTTTCACAGTGTGGGTTCTGTCAGTGAGCCAGTTGGCAACTCATCTTGCGACATAGGGATTTATACCTAGTGTAGTGAGTTTATCTATAATTCCAGAGTGGAGGATGGTGTCAAAAGCCTTGGCGAGATTTAGATAGGCTGTGTGAACCATCTTACCCTTGTCTACGGCTTTGGTGACTGCTTCAAAGGAGTCTATCAGGTTTAGGAGATATGATCCGTCTTTTACAAATCCCAGCTGAGTGGGGTTCAGAGTCTGGAGATTACCAATGTCTTTGTTTACAAGTTCCATGATGATACATTCCATGGCCTTGCAGACCAGGCTCGTTAGGCTAATGGGGCAGTAGTTCCCGGGGTCCATGGTGGCTCCCCCTTTGTGGAGTGGGATAACTGTCGAGTGCGCCATTCAGTATGCACAAAGCCTGAGGTGAGGCTATGATTGAACATGGTGCTTAGGTAGGGTGCCACTTCATTCTGTAGTTTGTGTAGAATGCAGCCTAGGATGTTGTCCGGTCCCATGGATGCTGTGTTCTTGGCTTTGGAGAGTGTGTTTTTTACCTGTGCAGCTGTGATTACAGGAACTTTGCATTCTTCTGGTATAGAGATGGGCCCTTTAGGGGGTGATAGGGGGGTAATGTTAGCACTGAACCTATCTGCCAGGATGTTGGCAATATCAGTTGGTTCTGTATACTTAGTGCCATTGTGCTGTAACTCAGAGCAGATTTGAGTGTTGCCATTGAGATTCTTGACATAGGTATAGAATGCTTTGTGGCTGTCTTTAGAATCAGTGGCGATTGTGTTTTCATAACTAGCTTTGGACGATTTTATGAGGGATCTCAGCTTCTTACTGAGGCTGACCAGGGAGTTCCTCCAATCATGGAATTTTACTCTTTTTTTGCAACAGTTTCTTTCTTCTGTTGTAGAGTTTGTTTATGGCAGGGGACCACCAGATCGGCTTCCTTTTTTTGGAGGATAGCATCTTGGTTCTGTTAGGGATAGCATGATCCATGCACTTGTTTAAGTGCTTATAAAATGCATTTGTCTAGGATTCAGCAGTCGTACCTCTATTGTCTGTCTGCATGGGTGTTGCAAAGTTTACCACTTCTGTCTTAAGAAGGGTGAAGTTGGCTTTGGAGAAATTTTTTACGGTGGTTTCTCTAATGGGGGTGGGGGCAGGATGTGGATGTCTAGGCTGATTAGCTTGTGGTCGGATCTGACCAATGAGGAATTGACCTCTGGTGTGGAATACCAGTCGCCCATGTTGGTAATGACCAGGTCTAGGATATTGCTGCCCCTGGTGGGGGTTTGGATAAGTTGATCCAAGTTGTTGGAATTTATGAATTCCAGAAAACGTTGAGCAAAAGAGTTGGTGCATGAGTACTTTTCCTCAGTTAATGGTGGGTTTGTTGAAATTGCCCATTATTAGGGTGTTAGGCTGTACCCTAATATTTTGCAGTGTATCAAGAAATGAGGAATGGGAATCCTGGGGCATGGTGGGGGATCTATAGCAAGTTCTAATTTGGATTGCGGTCTTGCCCAGAGTTAGTTGCACTTGGATAATCTCGGATGAATTATGCTGAGCAACTAGCCTGGAGGTGTGGATATCCTTAATGAATATGAACATGCCTCTGCCTTTCGTGTTTCGGTCCAGGTTATTTGTATTATTGCTCTTTTAGATGTGTATGCTTGTTCTATAATATTTCTATTGTATATTGATGTTTTGTTGTTAAAATGTTCAATAAAAACAATTAAGAATACATAGTATACATTCTTCCAATCACAATTCAATTCAAACAGTTCTAATAATCTCAGTGCTTGCCTTACATCATGGGACGCTCACCAAAACTCTTGTAGCAGATTTCTGGAGTGAATTATTGTGTATTTAGGAAAAGCAGCTGGATAACTAGACATATCGCTTGAATAGGCAGAACACACATCCACACACACCACTATATTATGTGTTTCAGAATGAGCCATATTATATGCCAATTCCAGCATGGTCTAGGGATAAGGATAACATGAATCAATCAGGGGTTTAGAGCATATCCAGTATTGCCTGCAACACACAACAAACAGATTATATGTGGTTTGTGCAGTGCTTGCATGGCATCTTTATGTTGTGATGTGTCTATCTAGTCTGTGTGTGCACCTACTAACTACATGCCCATGTGGGAAATTCCCCTCATAAGAGTCCTTGGTACAGGTTGGACATGTGTTAGATGTGGGAATTATGGGAACTGCCAGGGACACACAGACATATTATAAATAACTCCTTGTCAGTTTACCAACCACCGGGAAGTTAAAAGAATGGAAGGCCAGGGAGAAAATATTTTCTTCTTTTTCCTTCTTCTTGCATTGCTAGGGCAATATGAAGGCCCTTGTAGAAGGCAAATGTCTGGCATAAGCTTGCCAGGATAGTCAGTGATGCCACTGGTAAAACCCATTCTATAGCTGGTCTTAGGCATAGGCCAACTAGGCGACCACCTAGGGTGCCACTGTAGCAGGGGTGCTTTTCCAGCATTTATTTGGTGTAGGTAGACCAGGATGGGGGCACTGGGTGGTGGGCATCATGGAGCCCTTTTGCCTAGGGCACCAGTTGACCTAAGGCTGCTCCTGGTATGCATGGTAACTGGTGAGGTAACCAAATGCAACACTGGAATGGCTGACGAGGGGGCTGCTGCTGGAGGTTGCTGCAGGAGGGGCTGCTCTGAGGTGGCTGTTTTTCACACTTCCTAGGACCCTATTAGACCATTATCTGACTCTGGTATTTCAAGTAGAAAATACTTATGCAAAGGTAGCTGCAGTTTAACTACATTACAAGGTATCATTTTCTTCCTATGCATTTAAATAATTTAAGGAAATGACTGGAGTGGCTTTCTTGGGGAATGACCCAGTGGGTGTGGCTCAAATAGGGGTGTTTCATGAGTGTGGTATGGGTGGGGCTTAAGGGACGCCAGAGCACCACTTCGCCTAGGGCACCATTTTAGCTAATGCCAGCCCTGACCCATTCTGGTAAGGATTGCTCTTGTCATTCATTCTAGTAAGCAGTGCCCACATTGCTGCAATGACCTGATGTGGCACCATCCTGATCTCATTTAAAAGAGAGAGGAAGATTTTAGGGAGAGAAAGACAGAAGCATAGTGTAAGCGTTCATTTTCATTACTAGTGACGTCTGGTAATGTACCTGTTTCATAGGTATATTTAGGAGTGCATATTTTGTTTTGAGGGTGTGGTGGAGCATAATATTAGCATGTAAATGTTGGAGTAACTTTCCCAGAGGAATGTGTGTAATGAACAGGGTTGTCTGTTAGCTGTACATATCCACAGTAACCAGTCTCATGACCACAGTTCAGTCCTTCTTGAGCTGGACAAGCACAGGCTGTAACTATGCAACACTGCACTGTGCATGTGAGTGAAAATTGAGTTGGTCATGCTAATGTGGCTGCCTCATGACATACATCATGTCAGTCGTGTAGCCTTCTGTAGTATCATTGTGCATGTGAGAGAAAATTGAGTTGGCTGTGCTAACATTCTTGCCTTGAGACGTACATCATGACAGTCCTATACCCTACTGTAGCATTGCTGCAGCACATCAAGTGGCCTAATGCTGCTTCTTTCATCAGCACTGGACTGTTCTTAAACCGAGCAGTTCTTGTATCAGCCTGCCAACAGCATTCAGTGTCTAATGCATGCCTGATTAGCTGTACAGGTATTTGTATAGCGGTTGTTTATAATTCGTAGCACAGGTGTCTAACATCAGATGATAATACTTTGCTATAACTGCGCAGAACGTTTCACCAAAAGCATCATTAAGTTTGATCATTTTTAAATCTTTTCTTTATTCAATCTTATAGCCTAGGCTTCTGAACAGTAACACCAGTGGTGATGATGTAAGAGTTTATGGGTGAGTATAAAAGTGGCAATTTGGAGTCTATATTTTATGGGAGTTCGCTGACAGGTAGAGTGAGCTGCACAAAATTAGGGTACATACCTTAAGCCTATAATGTCTTTTAATTTGTAGGACTGTACATTTAACACTTAAACAAATCTACTGTTCTTTTGAATATTCTGCTTCCTATTGTAGTTCTTGACTTGAGACTAAGAAGTCTGGTTACTTCACTGAGATAGCAGCATGGAAGGTACATGATCATTTTTATGTTAAAGATGAGGTCAAAGTGCTATATACTGCCTATCTTGACCTGGCCAAAGCATTCAACACTATTCCTTATTCAGGCCTTGAACAACAAACTCACAAACTAGGAGTAAACCCTTGTATTACCAGTTGAATAGCCAACTAGCTCACCAATAGGTACAGGAAACCAGGATACAGGATTCTACTTCCACAAAAATATGAGTAACTAACAGTGTTCCTCAAGGCTTAGTTGTTAGGAATGCTCCTTTTTGCCATCTGCTTCACAGATGTTCAAAGCTAGTGCCAAAGCCATCTGGTTGATGAAGTTTGTAGATGGCTGCAAACTCGGATGAGTCATAGATTTCCCCAAGGACGTGAATATTCTCCAGGAGGACTTATCACAAACTCATAACTGGCACCAGAGTCATGGTCTAAACTGAATGCCAAAAATGTATACTAGTATCTCTTGGAAATTAGATCAACCCTGGAAATTACTACATAGACAATTCACCCAAAGAATAGACCCAGTGGTAAGGAATGTGAGATCATATGTGGACATGACCATAACATTTCTACTGTTGTAAGGAAATCACTCTATACTTAGCAACTTATAAGACAAGGTGTGGCATCTATGTCTAAGCATGCCATTATGCCTTTGTATTCAGTCCTTATCATGCCAGTCATAGAGTAGAGTGCTCCCTTCAGTACTGGGAGGGCTGGTGCTAGCATTTTGGGGGCCTTCATCAAGTTTCAAGTTGGGGGCCCTACCCAGGAGAATATAAAGCATGACCACATTGCCGTCACACCCCCTTCCCTGTCAAGTTCATCCAGCACCATTTATCAATCACTATATTGTTACTACATTCAGACCATTAAGAACTGAAGTGCCAAGGTACACATTGACTAGCATTTAGTGCTAATGTTACATTACGACAAGCCCTCCCCTACCACAGCAAGGTAGCCACTCACAGAGGTGCATGCACACACTGACTGCACTCCTCAGCTGTCCAGATTTGACTCATATTTTTGGCCTGTTCCTCAAAATTTGTAGTTTTCTGGATTTTTGTGGCAAATCAGTGAGGACTGAATTCACTACCTAATGACAAACATTTCAGTTTCAGACTTCATATCATTCAGAAAATGCATGGTAACACAAGACCTTTTATGCTAGCAACATTTTTTAGTTTATAAGAGCAATATTTAAAATTTGTCCCTGTTTTTGGGTCTTTGTCCCCGTTTTTGGGTCTTTGTCCCCATTATCTTTGGTTTTGCCCAGATTTTTTGTGCCAAGAGGTTGAGAGCTATGACTGATTAGAATTAGTAGCAAAGTTGTTACATTTTGACAAGCCTCTGTACCGCATCAAGGTAGCCAGTACCACAGAGGTACACGAAGACACTTACAATGACTCACAAACAGGACAGACACACAAGACAACGACAGCACTATAGCAGAGCTGAACAGACACCCACACAAGCCCCCTCACACTTGAAAGAGACACATAAGACAGACAAGTACACAAACTCTTGCACACAGGACAGACACCCATACATGATACAGACAGCATTACAGCAAGACTGAACATTAACACCCACACAGACTCACAAACACAGGACAGATATCCACACTAGATAAAGACAGCATTACAGCAAGACTGAACAGAGACACACAAGACAGACAGCTGCAGTCTCTTGCACACAGGAGAGACATCCACACATGATAAAGACTGCACTACAGCAAGACTGAACATTAACACCCACACATTCTCCCTCACACAGGGCAGAGACACCCAAGACAGACAGCTACAGAGACACACAGACCTGACACCTGCACAAGACAAAGGCAGCACTACTGCAGGACAGAACTGAGACTCCACACACGGACACCCAAACACAAGATGATAGCAACACTATGGCAATACTGAAACACACAAGCAGCATTAGATAAACTGATCCCATCACACAAGACAGTTACTGACATGAAAACAGACACACTGCAGTGGCACACAAGACTACCATAGGACAGACATAGAAAACACTACAGACACACAAGACATACAAGGGAAAGACATGGGGATTACAGAGTCCGAGACAGACAGACTCAAACTCAAAGAAACTCAAGGCATACAGGAGAAATTCACTGGGATTACTGAGCATGAGGCAGGCAGACTCAAACCCAAAGAAACACATAAGAAAAAGCCATGGACATTACTGAGCCTGAGGCAGACATACTCAAACCCAAAGAAACACACAAAACATACAGGAGAAAACCATGGGGATTACTGAGACTGAGATAGACAGACTCAAACCCAAACAGAAACAGGTGAAATCAAAATGCACACAGATGTCAGATGCCAGAGTGTCATTCATCTTCAATGTGTAGTAAGCTCCTCAGCTTTTCTGATTGCTGCCACTTTTAGTGCCATTAGCGATCTGTTCTTCCTGTGCTTCTGTCCTAGCCTCACAATGAGTCCTGCAGCTCCCAACTGTCCTGGTCTCACAACAAGTCCTGCTGTTCCCAATGAGTCCTGCCGGTCTCAACTGTCCTGACCTCACAGTGAGTCCTGACACTCACAACTGTGCTGGCCTCATGATGAGTCCTGTTGTTCCAAGCTGTCCTGACCTGATGATGAGTCTTACCTCTCCTAACTATCCTGGCCTCATGATGAGTTCTGCTGCTCCCAAATGTCCTGGCCTCATAAAGAGTCCTGCTGCTCCAACTTTCCTGGCCTCACAATGAGTCCTGCCACTCCCAACTCTCCTGGTCTCATGACAAGTCTTGCTGTTCCTAGCTGCCTTTGCCTCAACAAATTCTGATACTTTTCATCATCCTTGTAATACTTGGTCCTTCCTGCTGGAGTAAGCAAAAATCAATGAATACACAGCATACTACACAAGACAGGCTAAGGTGCTACCTGAAATTTGCTGCCATACAGCATAAAAGATTACTGGAAATGAAATATGGCCACATATCTAGAGTTTTACTGGGATCTTATGAATTTTCTTCTGGACAAAGTCTTCAATGAGGCTGCCGCGTAATAAACTTTGTCCTACTTCATGCTCAATTGACAGCACAGCTAAGCCTGAAAGTCTCTCCTGACTCATTGATGAATGTAGGTATGTCTTTATGAGTTTCAGTTTAGAAAAGCTGCATTCTGCAGTAGCCACTGTTAAAGGTGCAGTCAAATAAATGCGCAGTGAAACTTAAGTATTTATATAACTGTCTTGTAAGTGGTTGCAAATGAAGAAATGTAACACAGTTGATGGTGATGATTCATTATCAGCCATTCAAGAAAAGTTTTTCAGTTTGTGTCCAAGACCAGTCATCAATGTCACCATAGCCACTTATCCCATCAGTCAGTTGTTCTTTCAGAGCCTTGCACTGTTGGATCAATGTGTCTTCTGCAACTTCACTCAAGGTTTTAATATTTGATAAAAATCAAAAGGCCTTATCAAACTCATAAAGCTGCCCAAACTAATCAGTAAATGATTATATTGTTGTGTCTAGCAGCACACTGAAGAACTTTACACTTAGTTTTACCATTGTACCCTCTACCATCTCATCCTCCTCTTCATAGTCAAAGAAACACTTTAATTTCCTATGCATCATTTCTTGAAATGTGCTGCCAACATCCAGATCTTCTGCTATCTTGGAGGCTTCACCCATGGCATGTTGAAATCCTGTCTCTCTATAATTCTTCAGCAGGTCCATGGTTGATGTCAGCACTTTGACACATGTAGAAATATCAACCGATGGACTGTGATGAACTTTGCTTGCATGATTTACCTGTGTCAGCACATTATACCAAACCACTAAACATACAATGAATTGATAGGACATACATTCTGAACAAAGTCATAAGATCACAGGATCATAGGAGGTTACTAGGATAATGGCCTGAGGGCCCTTACTAGCCTAGCTGAGGTTAACCCTTGTTCTCTACAAGCAGACTAACTCAACACCTACTGCCTCTGTCCAAAAAGGACACAAGTGAACCCCCCCAGGGTGAAGCTACCGTTTCCTATTTAATCATCCAAATTACACTTAAACAGGTTCAACAAGGGGATCTGTTTGACTTAAATTGGAAGCTTTTTCCAGAGAAGTGCTAACCTCTGTGAGTCATATCTGTCTTTCCAGTAAGTTCTGCTGATGTCACATACTAGGTTGAGGTCCCTAGAGTGAGTACATTGTGCACCATTTGACTTGCGAATGTGCAGCATTTTCATTAAGACAGGATCTGAGATTTCTTTATATGTTAGTCTCCGGTCACCTCTGAGTAGTCTATATAACACATAGTAAAGTGACAGTGATTTCAGTCTAGCAACATATGACATGTGCTGAAGACCCTGAATTTTCTTAGAAAGAAACCTTTGTGGTCCCTCTATTTGCTGCAGGTGCCTGGTGAGGTACATCCCAAAGGGAGCATTGTGCTCAATTTTTGGCCTGAGGAGGGAAGAGTACGGGGGGGGGGGTATATATATTTTTTTGTTCTGGAAGCAATGCCCTTACTTATGAGGTGGGTAATGTAAAATGCCCTTCTTACCACCATGGAGACATGATAGTCAAAGGACAGGTTGATATCAACCTGTGTGCCCAAATCTCTCACCACTGTTTGAGTGCTTTGGGTGTTGTTATTAATGTGGTAATCTGCAGGAACATCTCCCTTGATGAAGGGGATGATAATGCATTTTTTAGCATTGAGTCTCAGCCCATGACTCTGGTACCAGTCTTTGGTCTGTGTAAGCCCCTCTTGTAGGATATTGACATCACTTGGGGACTTAATGACCGATCACAGTTTGCAGTCATCTGCAAACTTTGTCAGTCCCAGACCTTTTGTTTTTGCTTGTACTTCTAAGACGTAGGGTCCAAACAATAGAGGCCCTGGCCCCCAACCCTGTGGAACACCACTGATTACGGGTCTGCTAGTGGAGGTTGCTTCTCTTATTTTGAATGTATGTGATCCATCAGTAAGCCAGTTTGCAACTCACCTAACAATACATGGGTTTATCCCCAGTTGGGTGAGTTTATCCATTATGCCTGAGTGGGGAATAGTGTCAAAGACCATAGCTAGGTCCAGGTAGGCCGTATGCACAGATTTGCCTTCGTCCAGGGCTTTGATGACTGTCTTGAAAGCATCCATCAAGTTTAACAGGCATGACTTCCCTTTAACAAAGGCAAACTGGGTGGGTTCAAGCATTGGTAGGTCTAGTATGTCTTTGATGAAGATTTTCTCCATGGCCTTACAGAGAAGGCTGGTCAGACTTGCGGGTCTATAGTTTCCTGGGTCAGTGGATGTGCACACTTTACGCAAAGGGATGACAGAAGCTGTTCTCTGTTCAGCTGGGACAAAACCAGCGCTTAGGCTGTGGTTGAAAAGGGTACACAGTGGTGCTGCTAATCCTTGTTTAAAACCATTAAGAATGCAGCTTAGGATGTTGGGGATGTTGTCAGTTCCCATAGATGCTGTGTTTTTGGTTTTGGGGAGACCGTTTAAGACCTGATCCTTAGAGATACTAGGTGGAGAACAGGTGGTAAGGATGCTTTGGGATATATATTGTGGGGACAGGGGTGAGAAATTTTCACTGAACCTGTCCACTAGCATATTGGCTATTTCCAAGGGTTCTGTATATGTGTTCCCATCTTGGAAACAGGAACTACCAGTCCCATGCATGTACAGCAATGTGCACAGCCCAACTGAAAGGCACCATATTTAAAAAAAACATTAGCCAGCACTAGATTCCACTGAAGAGAATTTTAATACAAAAATCCATGGGCAAGATTACCAATGTATGAAAATACAAAAAACAAAGGGTGATATAGCATACTGGTTTCAGCATAAAGCCTTCATCAATGCAATATAACAATTCAGCAGCAATCATTATATATATATATATATATATATATATATATATATATATATATATATATATATATATATATATATATATATATGTATACACCTTGCAATTAAATGGTGCACAAACAATTATCCAGTCACAATTGTTCATTGAGTCTTGGAGAAAAAGGCCACCCAATGTTATTATCCACATTTTTTCTTTATAATCCAAAAGGGAATGTAAATTTTCTGAAGAAGTGTTTGATTTATATATTTTATCTATTACTGTAAATCTGAACCTAGCAGAAGGATGTAAAACCTGATGTTTGTATAAGGCATTTGTATTTCTTTGACATTTAATGTCACTCGTGTTCTGATATTCTAAGTTTGAATGGGCGAGAAGTTTGCCCACCATAAATATATATAATACTCGGGATTCAACAAGCTCTGCATGGCGTTCAGGAATAGTGCAGGAGCTGCTGGAGACAATATGGCCACAGGGAGATCCAGGAACAAGCTCCTGGGATGTGCATGATCGCTTCTGCACTATTCCTGCATGGACACAGCTCCTGTATCCAAATTACCCCATTTGCAGGTAAAAACCATGCAAATGAGGTGAATTTGTGATCCAAGAAGCTGGCAGCCGGCCGTGCAGGACTAGTGTAATCTGCAGAAATGTACTCGGTTAGTAACCGAGTACATTTCTTCAAACTATAAAACGGAGCCATGACAGCTCCAAATAAAGGGTGTATATAGCATGTAAAGCATGCCAATGGCCAAATATATGGCCATTGGCAAGGAAAACAGTTGCAAAAATAAAAATAAAAAACTTTTATTTTTTTAGCCAATTTTGGCTGTTTAAGCATAGGGCAGCGGCGCGCAAATGGCATCAGCTAGAAAATAACAGAAAAACCCTGAAAAAAAATTTCCCTGCAAAAATCACAATTTTGCCATTAAAGGCAATGATAGGCAGAAGACAACAAGGCTGGTGAATAGTGGTTGCTAAGGGGGAAGGCTCAGTGTCAGACTTGTAACTAGGCATTAGCAGGCAATCCTATGCAAATGAGGGGAATGATACTTAATCCCAGATTCCCCCCCATGGCTTGCCTGAACCCAACCGTGTAGGTGCAGGAAGGCCATGGTGCAAGCCTAAGAGCTAACTGACATCATAGAGGGGTGTGTTAGGCATACTGTAAGCTTATTGGAGCCCTGTGGCTTGGGTTTGCCCTTAGCTTAGCAGAGCTAAGCAAGGGTGTGTGTCTGAAGCTGCCAAGCCTCTTTATATTGCCTCAGTGGGTGTGCATGCCATGCACTGTGTTTTAAATGAAAAAAAAAGTAAACCAGGAAATAGCAGCTCCATGCACATCTGAGGACTGTGTATGCATGGCACACCTCAGGGCTTAAACAGGAAGATGATGGGGAAGGGGAAACAGCAGTAGGAAGTTAATCACGGAGAACTAGCATAGCTGGCAGGTGAAATGTATCAGAATCAGCCAATTGCACAGGCAGCATCCCAGCCCAGCCCAGCCCAGCACACTGCTATAAGCTATGCAAACAACTTTCCCTCTGTTTTCTCCCACAACCTCTACACCACCGGTGTACACAAGCGGGAAAATTTACCTAACAAAATCAACAAAATGATAGGGGCTGCATTAGTTCTCATAAATCAACATGTGGAAGAGGCTGAGTGTGGTGAGGATGAGAATGCTGATGACTAACCCACATTGAAGAGAAGGAGAAGAGTGTACAGACTCAGGGTAATGTACCAGGGCCTACATGAGCTGGAGATAGTGGAGAGCTATAGGATAAACAGTGACCTCCTGCAGCAAATTGTTGAGCTGTGCCGGCCACGACTCACACACAGAACCAGCAGAGGGGAACCCATCCTAGTGGATACCAAGGTATGTGTAGGCCTAAGAATACTAGCCACAGGTACATTCCAAAGGCCAACTGGGGATATCATGGGGATCTCACAGGCATCAGCATCTAGGGTACTCCACCAGTTCCTGGATGCCATGTCAGCATATGCCAGTGAGCATGTATATTTCCACAACACCCGTGAGGTGTTGGCCAGCAATATGCATCTCTTCCACCAAATAGAAGAATACCCTGAGGTAGTGGGTGCTATAGACTGCATGCACATACACATCAAAGCACCGCCCGGCAAATGGGGTAGGGTCTACATCAACCACAAGGGCTTCCCCTCCATCAACTGCCAGGTTGTGTGCGATGCCTAGGGCATTATAATGAATGTGTGTGCTCACTGCCCAGGAAGCTATCACAACTCTCACATCTGGCATATGACACAGCTGTACCAATGATTTGCCAGTGGGGACATCCCTTATGGCCACCTAGTGGGAAATGCGTTACGCACTGGAGCCGTGGCTGATGACACCCATCAGAAATGCACACACATCCGAAATAGAACTCCATAATGAGGCACATGCACAGACCAGAATCGTAATAGAACATGTGTTTGGGATGCTCAAGTCACAGTTCTGGTGCCTGGACATATCCACTGGAGCTTTGCAGTACTCACCAGCTACATGTACCCAAAATTGTAATCGTATGTGCCATGCTACACAATATGATCCTGCAGAAGCAGCTGCAGCAGGAACAGCACAGGGCAGGGCCATACAGCCCCCCACCATTGCCAAGGCCTACACAGGCACATAGTGACTAGGAGGAGGAACAACCTGAGCTTGCCCCAGTAGGCAGAAGGAGGTGTGCCCAGTATGCCCAGGCCTTGACAAAGAGGCAATGCATAATGCATACACTAACACAGTAGGAACCCAGGGAATGACACCTCTCTCTGACTCGCACATACAGTAAAAGACATTCCATACATGACACTACCTGTGCTTAACCATGTATGGGAATGTGTACTATGTGCACCTAACATAGTCACCACTCCAGCACCATCCTCAGTACTGGCAAAGCAACAAGGTAAGTCACTCATCCTATCAATTTCTGAATGGAGTAGTATGTTTTGTTACTTGTATCTGTGGTATGGATGTGAGCATGCAAGGGAATCGGGTGGCTGAATGGGATGCCAGCAGATAGTAGACACCTATAGTGGTAACATGAAATCTGTAACAAATATTGGTGCCACCATAGTAGCCAGTACTAGACAAGATGACAAACCCACTGCAGGAAATGTGGTGGACCAAATGTGTGTCCTTAGGACACACACATGCCAGTCAGGGAGGCTTACATACCCAACAACAGTTTCAGCCAGCAGGACAGGCATAGACAAACACAAAGAAAGGCTGTGCTAAGGCCTCTGATTGATGGCTATGAAGAACAGCCCTCCTCCAGATCTACACAGACAGACTACAACAGGTCAGGCAGTGGGATGTTAATTCTGAAGGGTAAGAAGTCTGAAACTGAAATGTAGGTCAATAAAACCAAAGAATGGTAGTACACTGATATGCCTCTAGTCTGCATAATAGGTCAGAATACAGAATGAAATGGAGTAACTGAAATACCATTACAGTCATAGCAAGTATGTACAGTTGTCAGGTGTGCCCCACCCCCCACTATCCTATGTAGAAATGTAGTAACATGTATGTGTAGGTATAATAACAGTGGAGCACAGCTTACCTGAGCCGGCCAAAGAAGCAGGATAGATTGTAGCACATGTACAATATGCAGAGCTGCATGGGTTAGGTTGGTGTGTGATGTATATTGTGTGAAAGTGGTCAGCATGTAGGCATGGTGAGGTTTGTCCTGGTGGACATTGGCCAATACTGCTGAAGACAGGGGCAAGTTTTCACAACTGCAGTGTCAAACACAATGCATCCCAGCAAAACACATTCCAGCAGTAAGCCACAGTAATTGCTTCAATGTAATATCTGTCACCATCTGAAAGATGGACATGGTATGAATGTGGTCCCAGACATACAAACAGCATACAGGTGGAAGTACCCCAGATAGACAGTGTATAATATGTTACTGTCAAATGGACCCGCCTTTGGAATTGTACATACAGGTTAGGAGCACATTACTTGGGTTTGTAGTATGAAATACTGATGTCATCTGGCCAAGCACTGGCAGGCCACAAAGGTCACAGGTATGAAGTATTGAGAAACTTCTGATGTCCCTGAACAAGCCAGCATTAGTGGAATGCCCCATGTATATCTGTGAGTCAGATGCAAGTAGTGTCCATAGCACACATCCACCCAGATCACCCCACCATCATCCACAGGTACCTCACAGGTCTTATCCCTGCTATTGGGAATGAGTACAATATGACCCCCGCCTCTGTATGGGAATAGCCACAGAATGCAGCATGCTGAAGAGGTGTCCCATGCAGGTGTGTCCCTAGCTGTAAGCAGCACCCTACCAGCATCCACACTACTGGATCAGTTATGACAGAAACTATTGACATCTAACACCTTGCACACCTACCCTGTCACCCCAGGGGAATATAGTGACTTGCACTCTGGGACTGTAGGAGTGACACAACACAACAGCCTGCTACAGCTGGCCTGCATCACTACCAAATGCCCTACAGTCCTCTGCCAAAGGCCTGTGTTCACCCATACTGCCAGTGTATGTTATGTCATGAACTCCCAAATAACAACATAACACAGTCCACAGAACCCAAATACAAGGCCATGTCGACAAATCCCAGTAACATGTTTACCATGTCCTACTGCATGAACTGTGGACCAACACCAAATTGCTGCTTGGATGAAGTGATAACTATAGGGAACGTATCAGATAATGTTTGCATAATGTTTGGAAGAGGATAGAATAACAGTGGGGGGGGGAGCATGGATGCCATGGAGTGTGTGAAGTCTGAAACTCGGCCATGTGCACATACTATCCCTGCCTGCAAACACAGGAATGGGTGGCTACAAACCTGCTTGTAAACCACAATGTGAAGGGGTAATGACCGGAAATATGACCCCTGCCTCTGGATAACCTGTGCAAATCTGTACAGCTGTGAGGTATGGCCACAGCAGGATATGGCCATACTGTCACATCGATGGATGTACAAACATGGAATCCTCAGCCACCACTGTACCAAGGTGCTGAACTATATACACAGACCCATCAGCAAGTGTCGGCAGTGTCCCGTCCAGAATGGCATGATTGTGCAAGAATATGTAGGCTGCAGACCACAATACTGGACACAGCTGCATTCACCCTATGTTCCCCAGGAAATTACTGCAAGCAAATATGTATACCTGACAGTAGTTGATGATATAAAACATCACAATTTAAAACAGTACATATGTCTGAATATCTCTGCTAACACCAAAACCATGTAGCAGAAGCAGCACAGACACAATTACCTACAGTAACCCACTATCCTTTGCCCATTTTGACCCCATATTGTCAACCGATCTACAGATATCCCACAGAAACAGGTTGCTATCTGCAGGTGTAGAACACAAAAGCCTGCACTGGAGTACAACCTACCTGGAATGAATTCACACATTCAGTACAGAAGTTCATACTGGGCATGCTCCCACACTTAGAGAAACGAAGCCCATGTCTGACAACAAAATACTGAAAGGTCATACTGGGCATGCTCCCACACTTACAGAAATGGTAACAACGGTGGACTATACATATCTGACAGTCACAGATGTTTGTGCACACACTCCACATCGCACACCATTCCTGCTTTGCACACACATTAGATAGGGATACACACATATATCCAAGGACAACACACTATAATAGGCCAAAATTACACATGCATAGAAGTGTGGAAGAGGGACGGCCACGGTGGTGCAATGGTTAGCATTGTCTCCTCACAGCAAGAGGTTCTCTGGTTCGATCCTTGGCTGGGGTGCCTTCTGTATGGAGACTGCATGTCCTCCCTGTGGTAGTGTGGGTTTCCTTCGGGTGCTCCGGTTTCCTCCCACATACAAAAGACATGCTGTAGGAGGATGGGACACTTTAAATTGGCCCAAAGCATGAGTATGTGTGTGTGTGTGCCTTCTGTGGAAGGTTGGGTGCTGGGCTGGCAACTGGACACTGTAAAACTCTGCTGCCAATCATGAGCGGACAGGTGATCCACTGTGGTGACCCCTAACTGGAAAATGTCGAAAGAAGAAGAAGAAGAAGATGTGTGGAAGATAGTGACAGACGGTGACAAAGAGCCTCCCATCATGAGGCCTGTGCCACCCAGCACAGATCCAATTGGCTAAAACCACATGATGCGCAAATGTCAATCACTAAAGACATTTGCCTCTGGTATCCCTCAGCACTATAGTGTCTGTGGTGCTTGTGATAACTGTGTAACATGACTGTACAAGTCAGTATTTATCTAGCAGTTGTATACACATACCTGTGAAATATAAACCTGTGTGTTCCTGAATGTTGTGTGTCTGCTTCCAGATGAATGGTTTATGGCCCAAGCACACACACTGCACTCCCTGTTGCCCTACTAAGGCAAGCCTGCTGATGTCATTCACCTTGAAATATACCTTTGGTGAAAAAATAGCCCTATAAGCTCCGTGGTGTGCGTGCTCTAACTGTGTGATGTTATTGTGCGATGTAGGGGTTCTAATCCCAGACATGGCAACTGTGTATGTGTGTGTAGGGATCAATGCTTTTGTGGTCATTCACAGTCACTACACTCCCCATTGCCCTACTTTGGCAAGCCTGCTGATGTCATTCACCTTGAAATACCCCTTTGGGGAAAGAGTAACCCAGTAAGATGTCCTTCAAGAATGCAACTGCAGTTATGACATATGGGTTGTCCTGCCTCAGGCAGCCCTCGGTCGGTCGAATTCCAAAGTCTGGGTCCAGCGTCAGCTGGTGTCGCCTCCTCTCCGATGTCACAACAGCTGGAGTATAAAGGCATCAGCCGACGCCATCTTCTTCAGTCTTTCTTGCTGCGCAGTGCCCGAAGCAGAAGCAGTTCGCAAGTGCCGGTCAGTCAGCTCCTGTGTTCTCAGTACCGAAGTCATCTAAAAGCTAAGTACCCTGTTGGTGCACATTTTTTCTTGCCTCAGCCGATGTCAGAACAAATTGAGAAAGTTAATAATTGTTTGTCTTGTGGTAAACAAATACCTCATAAGGACTTCCATTCTCTCTGCCTTCCTTGCCTGGGCCCAGACCACGATGTCTCGGCCTGTGCTGCCTGTGCTTGCTTTAATAAGCGCACTCTCAGGCGCCGGGCAGAATTTGCCAAGGACTTTTTCGGTGAATCTTTTGCGTATATCATGCCGTCGGATCAACCGACAACCCAATCTGCCAAAAAACGAAAGGACCGGGACCGACATCCTCAGCCTGCGTCCACTACCGATGCTACTCCTAAACCCTCTGCTAGTGCTCCGGTCCCTTCGGAAGTGGTAACTCAACCGCTCCAGGCTGACGACACAGCGTTAACACGACCTTCGGTCTCGGAGATCTCTCCGGTGCCGGTTGTTGATTTTCCTCCGGAAACCGAAGTTCTGGATCTACCCAACACCATTTCTGTAGACAAGGTTACTCCAGCACATGGGGCAGCTTGGCCTCCTGTATCCATGTCCATCAAGGCCTTTGCACGTGCTAAGGCTGCCAGCCAGGCCAAGGCCCATCCAAAACCTGCTGCCCAGGCCCCTTATTCTGATAAGCAGATCATGTCTCTTGCTGCAGATCTTATTTCTCTTATCAGGGGGTCTCAGCCTCATCCAGACAGAGGTTCTCAGCCACCTGCAGAGAAAAGGCCCAGAACTGAGCAGGCTGACGACCTCTCTTCAGATGAAGCCTCTGGGGATTCTGAGCATTCTGATACCCAAGAAGAATCCTTCCAGGCATATGAGGACTCTGATGCTGAGGAATCAATTCCCTCTGCCTCCCCTCCAGAGGATTTCTCATTTGGTGAAGTCCTGCATTCCACGAGGGGACATTTTAAATGGCAGGGTCAGGAATTCTCTGATTCCAGGAAAAGGCTACGTACCTTCCTCAAGCTTCCCCAGCACAGACCTTTGGCTATTCCGCCAGTTATGGATGTTTTGGATGATGTTTTCTCTGACTCCAGTGCTAACCCAGATTCTCTCCCCCCTGCTCCTGTCAAGCCGGACAGATATTATAGGGTCCCTGACACTCACAAGCATCTTTTTAAGCCCCACTCTGTGGATCTAGAAACTATTTCACAGGGCCCCAAGGGAGTGGCTACTTCCACTGCCAAAAATCCACTGCCAGCGGACAGGGAAGCAAGGTCCCTGGAGAGATGGGGTAAAAAAGTTTATACCTCTACCACCCTAGCCATGAAGTCACTTAACTGCCTTTTTCACATGTTTCAGTACCAAGATTTTTTACTGGATGATTTACAGAAAAAGTTAGCCTCTCTTGAGCCTATTGATAAAAAGGCATTGCAGGATCATATACATAACACTCAGCAGGTTAACAACCATTTTCTTCAGTGTGGTTATGATGCATTGGAAGCTTCATGTAGGGCAGCTATGACTGGGGCTGTAATACGTAGACATGCTTGGTTAAAAGATCAGTCTTTGCCTGACCATGTTAAAGTAAAGTTACTGGATGCACCTCTGGAAAAACAGAAGCTTTTTGGTGCTAATGCACAAGATGTACTGAAATCCATAGAGGAAAAAGCAAAGTCAGTACAGACAGTCAAGGATTTCCTTCAGGTTCAGCCACCCAGATTCAGCAGAAACTGGCCCTCAATGAATTGGTCCTTCCCAGGCTCTGACAAGTTTCGAAGGGGAATAAGCAGGCATGCCCGAGGTAGAGGGCAATACCGAGGATCTTACAGGGGCCGCCAATGGCAACCTCCAAATCAAAGAAGTGGCGCAGACAGTCCAGCTGCACCACAAGGACAATCACAATGACTTGACTTTCATACCACCTACAAAGGCACAAAGAGAAGCACCTTTGGGCGGAAAATTATCCTTATTCTCACAAAACTGGCATATCTTAACCAAGGACAACTGGATTCTGGATTTAATAGACAAGGGTTACAGATTCCACTTCCATACATTACCAATAAGACAAGGCATGCCAAACCTGCCACATCATCAAAGGGCAGAGGCACTCACTCAAGTTTCAAAGCTGTTAAGTATAAAAGCAATAGAAAGGGTTCCTCCTCAGGAACAAGGCCAGGGATTTTATTCAAGACTGTTCCTTGTTCCAAGAAAAGAAAACAAATGGAGACCCATACTGGACTTGTCAACTCTAAATACTTTTCTTATTGTGCCAAAGTTCAAAATGCTGCCGCTGCAGCAACTCCTTCCCATGCTGGGCAAGGGGTCTTGGCTGGTCACTCTGGACCTCAAGGAGGCATACCTGCATGTCCCAATCAGACAAAGCTGCAGAAGATACCTCAGATTTCTTGCAGGGACAGAGCATTATCAATTCTCAGCATTGCCGTTTGGCTTATCTACTGCACCCAGAGTGTTCATGAAATGCCTGGCATCAGTAGTGGCACACTGCAGACTCCAGGGGATTCAAATATACCCCTACCTGGACGACTGCCTCATACAAGCAGACAACAAACAAACCTTAAAAGAAAACGCGGACTATGTCATGCAACTACTGCAGGCCTTGGGATACACAGTCAACATTCAGAAGTCAAGACTACTGCCATCCCAAGAGATTATTTTCCTAGGAGCCAAACTGGACACAGAAACCCAAATGGCCTACCTCACAGAGGAAAAACAACAGCATTTACCAGAGTACTTCAAAGGCCTAACAACACTCTCCCAGCTGACTGCATGGAAAATCCTGCAGGCCCTGGGGTTCATGGCATCTTGCATTCTTCTGATACCTTTGGCAAGACTTCATATGAGAAAGCTGCAATGGTATTTAAAAAAAATTATGGTCTCAACACAGCCAAAGCCTAGAGGACGTAATTCCACTTATTCCATGTCTGCAAAAGGAATTTTTGTGGTGGGCTCAAGCCAGTCAGCTAAACAAAGGCATGTCTTTCAACAGACCTCAAGCAGGTGAAATGATTACAACAGACGCCTCAGATCATGGATGGGGGGCGCACATGGAGGGCAGATGCATTCAAGGTCTATGGACACCAAAGGAAAGACATCTGCACATAAACCAAAAGGAGATGTTGGCAGTGATACATGCAATCAAGACTTTCAAAAAATCACTACAACAAGGACATTTGCTAATAAGGACAGACAACACCACTGTCATGTGGTATATAAACAAGAAGGGAGGCACTCATTCTTATCCCTTCTGCAGACTAACAATGCTTCTCTGGGAAAAATCCCTGAGCCTGAAGATACATTTACAATCCCAGTTTGTGCCAGGCAAGGACAATGTACTGGCGGACAAGCTGAGCAGAAATTTCATGGATCCACATGAATGGATGCTACACCCTCACATTTTCTCACAACTGACAAAGACATGGGGAAGACCGGACGTAGATCTTTTTGTTTCCCACTTAAATCATCACCTGGAAAAGTTATGCACAAGGACCCACCATCCTCTAGCCTGGAAAATGGATGCTCTCTCCTTCAGCTGGAATTCCCTAAAAATTTATGCATTCCCTCCTCTGCCTCTGCTGACCAAGGTGATACTGAAGATCAAAGCAGAACAACCAACAGGCATTTTGATAGCTCCAGACAGGCCAAGGCAACACTGGTACCCATTGCTATTGAACATAACTTGGACCAAACCATGGCCTCTGACCCTATGGCCCCTGCTCCTAACACAACACAATTAAAGGACTGTACATCAAGACCTGAAAACATTGCATCTGACAGCCTGGAGGCTACCATGACTCCTCCAACTATCTCTCTTTCCAAAACAGTTCAAGAGATCTTGCTGGAAGCACGCAGACATTCCACCAGAAAAACCTATTCAGCCAAGTGGAAGAGATTCAGCATCTGGAATGCCAACAGGGGTCAGGACACAACATTACTGAGTATACCTCAGATATTAGAATACTTGGCAGAAATGTTTCATACTGGACTCTCATACTCTTCTATAAAGATTCACGCCTCAGCAATCTCAGCAAAATACAACTGTGACCCTCCAGTGTTTTCACATCCTTTGCTAAGACAGTTTCTAAGAGGGATAAAGAATATCAAACCTCCCAGAAAACAGCCAGTACCTGCATGGGACCTCAATTTTGTTTTGGAAAAATTAACTCTTCCTCCATTTGAGCCAGCAGCAACTTCAGAAATGCATTTTCTATCATGGAAAACGGTCTTCCTATTGGCAGTCACATCTGCAAGAAGAGTCTCGGAGATACAGGCACTCATGGCAGTGCCTCCTTTCCTCATTTTTCATCAGGACAGAGTTTCTCTGAGAACCAATCCTACATTCATGCCAAAAGTTATTTCCAGGGTGTTTCTAAATCAAGCTATTCACCTGCCTACTTTCTTCCCCAATCCTCAAAATAGGGGGGAAAAACTACTGCATACTTTGGACATACACAGGCAACTACGCTACTACTTGGACAGAACTAAGGCCACCAGAAAGTCTGACCAACTGTTTGTAGCCTATGCTGCTGGAGTACAAGGAAGAGCAATCTCCAAACAAACAATTTCAAAATGGATTGGACACTGCATCAGATTCTGCTATTCTTTCCATGGAAAAGGTGTGTCAGCCAATATTAGGCCACATTCCACCAGAGCTATAGCCACATCCACAGCTTTCCTAAGAGGAGTGGCAACAAAGGACATTTTAGAGGCTGCTACATGGAGCTCCGTGCATACATTTACCAAGCACTATAACCTGCCCTTATACTCCAGATCCCGAGCAGGCTTTGCTTTGGCAGTCCTGCAGGAGATTTTAGCTATACCATCCTTCTCATAGTTCCATCCACCCCCAGCTTGGCTATGGTATTCAATCCATATGTTATGACTGCAGTTGCATTCTTGAAGGACATAGTACAGTTTTGTACCTACCATAAATGTAGATGTCCGATAGATGTGCAACTGCAGTCGGATTTTCCCACCCTCCTACCCCTCTGTAACTTTCTTTATGGGTCCCTACCCCTTTTCCTATTAGCTGGGGGTATCTCCTATGGTGTATCTGTTTATTACTGTTGTGCATGTTTGGAATTATTTTTATCCATTCACCAAATTTAGCCTTCCTAGGAGGGCACCTGGCATCTGGGGCAAGAAACACTGAAGAAGATGGCGTCGGCCGATGCCTTTATACTCCAGCTGTTGTGACGTCGGAGAGGAGGCGACACCAGCCGACGCCGGACCCAGACTTTGGAATTTGGCCGACCGAGGGCTGCCTGAGGCAGGACTACCCATATGTTATGACTGCAGTTGCATATCTATCGGACATCTACATTTATGGTGGGTACAAAACTGTACTTTCTGTGGTGTGTCCTATAACTGTGTAATGCTGTCTGGTAATGTACTAGTTAGGTAGGGATTCTATTCTCAGACATGGCAACTGTAGAACTTTGTGTGTGTTGTGTTTGTCTGTGTAGGGATCAATGGTTTTGAGGCCACTCACACTCACTACAATATCCATTGCCCTACTCTGGCAGGGCCGCTGATGTCATTCACTTTGAATTACACCTTTGGAGAAAGTGTAGCCCAATAAGTTCTGTGGCACATTTTATTATTTATTTATTTATTTTATTTTACATTTGTTGACTGGGCTAGTCCAACTGGATATATGTCCATTTTCAGTAGAGGCCCGGGGAAATAAGCTCCAAAAATAAAAATATTTTATTATAAAATTCATTTGACAGTTACAAAGGATAACTTTTAGCACACTGATACAGTTCTTTTCAATATGACAAAGTACAAATTAAAAATATATGACAAAGAGTTAATTTCCTATTCCAATCTACAGTCGGAAATATCATCTGGTTAACTCTCTTCCTAAGTAATTTTTGGCTGATTGTTTAGCTTGTATTTATCATTTCAGCAGAAGTAAATAACTTGGTCTAAGAAGAGAAAGTAGAAAGAATGAAAAAGTGTAGCAAACAAGTAATGGTTAGTTGGGGTTGCAGCTAGGACATAGCCAATGTTTTCTGAGGTATATTTTAAGTTTCTGTCTGAAAACTGATAGGGAGGAAAGTGATGTAAGATCACTAGGAAGTAGATTCCAGTTTTTCCCAACTGTATTTGAGAAGAGAGAGTCCCCTGCCATGTTGTTGGATTTGGTTGTACAAACTAGTAGTTTATTAGAAGAGTGTAAGGTGTTCAGAATTTTGTAGTGACAGATCAGGGAAGATAGTATTGGAGTCTTATGAGGCTGGTAAAGAGTCTTGTGGGCAATTGTAAGTTGGTTAAAAATTAGCTGATTCTGAAGGTCCAGCCAACCTAGCTGTGATAGATTCTGACAGTGATGGGTTCTGATGGGTTGTCCAGTGGCAAATCTGGCAATGTTATTGTAGGATTTAGCTAGTTTCAGGAGATTATCTTTAGACAGGTTAGTATAGATAGGAGAGGCATAAAGACATGTAGAGATTAGGTGGGAGTGGGCGATAGTAGATCTGGCTAGTGGAGTAAGGAATTGTTTAATCCTGTAGAGGGAGCCCATTTTTTTGTTGACAGTTTTTACTGTATTGTTTATATGAGTATCAAAGGAGAGATGGTTGTCAATAGTTATTCCTAGGAGTTTGGTTGTTATATCAGGAGATATGAGTGTTCCATTTCTAGATGCAATTGAGAAATTAATTTAGGTGGATTTACTGGTAGGAATAAATAGTAAGAGCTTTGTTTTTTTTAGGATTCAATAGGAGGCAACATTGTAGAAACCATGCTTCAACTATACTAAATACTAATTGAGTTTTTGATTGCAGTTCAGATGAGGAACTGGATGAGCAAATTATTGTTGAGTTGTCTGCATATTGTATACAAGTGGCATGTGGAATAGCTAGGTATAGATCATTGATGAAGATTGAGAAAAGGAGAGGGCCTAGAATGGAGCCCTGAGGGGCACCTAGAGTAACAGGCAGGTGGAAGGATAGGTGATTTTCCAGAGAACTGCTTGCTCCTATTGCTGAGTTAGGAAATGAACAATTTTATGGCCTGAGAATCAAGAGAAAGAGATATGAGAATATTTATTAGCAGTGAGTGGTTAACCATGTCAAAAACCAAGAAAAAAGAGTAGAACCAGCACCGAATCAACTAATAATCCCAAAAGGTGCCGAAAAAATGGAGCCGAGATGAAAATTATGTTTGCTAGTTCATTTATTTAAGCCACAAATGTAGAAGCAACCAATACAAACACAAAAACCATTAACACCTTGAAACATAAAAAATGTGTTTTCGTCTTATAGCATTCGACTTCATCAGATGACCAGTGCATTTTAATTTCCTGTATTTATATTACCACTAATTAATTAAAACCAATAAGAATGGGTGTTTTAGATGAAAGAATGGATAATTGTGACAAACATTTAGTTTTGTTACCTAAGAAAACAAGGGAATGAATATTCATAGAATGCAAAGAAGGCTGAGCGAGGATAGGATGGAACATTTAAATGTTTGAATATTCAAATATTTAAATAATGGAATTTAACACAACATAATAGGTTGTTTTAAACACTGAGAATGATTTCTTATTGGTTTTAATTAATTAGTGGTAATATAAATACAGGAAATTAAAATGCACTGGTCATCTGATGAAGTCGAATGCTATAAGACGAAAACATATTTTTTTATGTTTCAAGGCGTTCATGGTTTTTTGTTTGTATTGGTTGCTTCTATGTTTGTGGCTTAAATAAATGAACTAGCAAACATAATTTTCATCTCCGCTCCATTTTTTCGGCACCTTTTGGGATTATTAACCATGTCAAAAGCTTTTGTCAGGTCAATAAAGAGAGCAGATGTAAGAATATTATTATTTCTGTTTTTGTTAATGGAGTTAGAGAAGGACAGGAGGGCAGTTGTGGTACTATGGAATGGCCTAAAGCCATGTTGGCAATCAGCAAGTAAGTTATTTTGAATTAGATGGTTTAGTAGTTGTTTCTGAATGCATTTTTCCATTATTTTTGCCAAGGGGGATAGTAGAGCTATAGGACGATAGAATGTTCATTAGAGTTCCCTCCTTTGTGTATGGGGATGATGTGAGAGATTTTCCAGATTGCTGGAATTGTTCCCTCATTTATGGTTCTGTTTATGAGGATGGCTATTGGATAGGCAAAAACTCTAGCTGCTTTCTGCAGGTATTCTGCAGGTAGCTGGTCGGCTGATGGGGTGCAAGGTTTTAGTTTGTGGATGAGTTTACAGATGGAGTGTATTGGGATAGGTTGTATTTGAAATGTGGGGAGAGAGTTAGTAAAGGAGGTAGGAAGGGTAGAGCTGTTAGGGGAAAGCTGGTTTGCAAGAGATTGTATAGCTTCTGTAAAGAAGGTATTAAAGTCATTAGCAGCTTGCTTTGTGTTTTCCCATTGACTACCTAGTGGGATTGGTGTCCTAGTTTGGCCTGGGTGAAGCAGTCTATTGATGCTTGTCCAAACCCTTTGTGGGTTACTCTGGTGTTTTTGTTGCATTTTGTTATAAAACTGTTTTTTTATCTGAGAGAATAGCTTTTTTGTTTCATTTCTCATTTGTCTAAAAGTTAGGTGATCTAAAGTACCTTTGGTAGTTCTCCACCTGGTCCAGGCTTTGTTTCTGAGCTGTACTGGTTATTGAGGAGTTCTATTCCCAGACATGGCAACTGTCAAATTTTGGCTATGTAGGGATCAATGGTTTTGAGGCCATTCACACTCACTACAATTTTCATTGCCCTACTTTGGCAGGGCTGCTGATGTCATTCACTTTGAAATACACCTTTGGGGAAGACATAGTGCAATAACCTCCAGGGTGCGTGCTATAACTGTGCAATGCTGTAGTGTGATATACTAGTCAAGTAGGAGTTCTAATCCCAGATATGGCAACTGTAAAACTTTGTGTGAGTGTACATTTGTTTGTTTGTGTAGGGATCAATGCTTTTGAGGCCATTCACAGTCACTACAACTTTCAGATATGGCAACTGTAAAACTTTGTGTGAGTGTGCGTTTGCTTGTTTGTGTAGGGATCAGTGCTTTTG
The DNA here is from genome assembly GCF_019279795.1 of Protopterus annectens. Lineage (NCBI taxonomy): Eukaryota > Metazoa > Chordata > Ceratodontiformes > Protopteridae > Protopterus > Protopterus annectens. The sequence goes on along the minus strand of NC_056733.1, from coordinate 1,191,151,890 downwards.
AGGCCATTCACAGTCACTACAACTTCCATTGCCCTACTTTGGCAAGCCTGCTGATGTCATTCACTTTGAAATACACCTTTTGGAAAGAACAGCCCAGTAAGTTCTGTAGCATGTGCTATAAGTGTGTAATGCTGTAGTGTGAGATACTAATTAGATAGGAGTTCTAATCCAGACATGGCAACTATGAGACTCAGTGTGTGGGTTTGTCATTAGTATCCTGTGTGGAGGTAGCTGTGAGTGTGTAATAACAGGACTCCTTGTGGAGCAGGTTTTCAAAATGTGTTATATGGTGGGCCTATTATATGTCACAATGTCCACCTTACAAGAATAACAGATGTCAAACAACAGAGAGGCTGGGGTAGAGAATCCATACCCCTACATGTGACATCATGGATTGGGGAACACTATAGGCAACCCTTGTATTACCCAGAGAACACTCTCCATCCATGTCTCATATACAAACACACTTCATCGGTTTATAGTTAGGTACTAGGCTATTGGTCCTAGGGCCTATATAAGCCTAGCCAAAATGTACCCTTGCTTTCGCCACCCAAGAAAATTATTTTCCTGTGACCCTGTCAAGCAGAGTTGGCTAGGCAACAGCCACTATGTTGGTAGTTCCCTGCATATTGCCCACAGATAGTAACCATGGTGTGATTGCAGTGGACTACAGAGGACATGGGACCCTGTGACATCCCTACACTAGGCAACTCATTGCATACAGTGCTCCTTTACTATGCTCCCCACTGGATGCCTGCAACAACTGTAGAGTCAGGAAATGTTACCCACAAATGACATACCATGCCTTATACACATGCCCTGTATGGACAGATGCCACTGACACCAGTGAATACCTGCATCATAGGTTCATAGGTTCATAGGTTGGTACTAGGCTATCAGCCCTAGGACCTATACAAGCCTAGCCATAACAATTCCCTGGCTATTTCTTCCCACACTATTTACTTCCCTGGACCCCTGTCTAGCAGGGTGACTGACATGATCCCTGGGGTGAATTTCCTTTCTCCCATCCAATTGTCAAGGTTCCTTTTGAAGAGGACCAAGGAGGTGCTCTGCTTGACATGTTTGGGCAGTCTATTCCAGAGTCCGAGGAATCTCTGGGTCAGGAACCTATCCCACCAGCATGTTTTGTTTATTGTGATGACAAGGTTTAGATCCCTGAAGTGTGTGGCTCTGAGAGATTGGGATTTATTTAAGTGTAGCATGTCCAACAGCTCTGGGTTTGACATGGCCTTGTATGTTAAGCAGAGATCTGAGTAAACGCTATGCGACAGAGTATAGCTGGAGTTTTTTAAGGCGGTCAGCATAGGGCATCTGCTTTAGGCCTATGATTCTTTTAGTGAGGTATTTCTGCGGCCTTTCCTGTTGTTGCAGATGTCTTGAGAGGTACATACCAAATGGGGCGTTGTATTCTATAATGGGTCTAGTGAGGGATGAGTACAGTGGGACAATGACCTCCTTTTTTCTGGATGAAAAGCCCTTATTGATGAGGTGTGCCACATAGAAGGATTTCCTGACTGTTGTGGCGATGTGGTTATTGAAGGTGAGACCACTGTCCACCTGTGTCCCTAAGTTGCTTTTCACACTTTTGGTATTTAGTGTACTGCCACCTATGTGGTAATTCATAGGTCCATTGTTTTCCTAAAGGGGATAACTATACATTTCTTGGCATTGAGCTTGAGCCCATGGCTCTGGCACCAAGCATCTGTTTCTGGAGGCCCTTTTTTAGAGTATCCGCATCACTTTGGGATTCAATAATGGCTCCTAGTTTGCAGTCATCTGCAAATGTTGTTAGCCAGAGTCCCTTAGTGTTGGGCTGTACTTCAGAGAAATAGATGCCAAACAAGAGCAGTCCCAGGACTGAACCCTGAGGTACTCCACTTGTCACTTGTCTGGAGCTGGATTTGGAGTCAGCTACTTTTACAGTCTGGGTTCTGTCAGTAAGCCAGTTGGCAACTTATCGAGTGACGTAGGGATTAATGCCCAGTTTAGTAAGTTTATCTATGATTCCAGAGTGGGGGATGGTGTCAAAGGCCTTGGCGATGTCCAAATAGGCTGTTTGGACTGCCTTACCCTCATCCACGGCTCTGGAGACTGATTCAAAGAAGTCAATCAGGTTCAGGAGACAAGATCGGTCCTTCATGAACCCAAACTGGGTGGGGTCCAGTGTTTGAAGGTTGCCAATATCTTTGTTTATAAGTTCCATGATAATATGTTCCATGGCCTTGCAGATCAGGCTCGTCAGACTGATGGGGTGGTAGTTACCGGAATCCAAGGTGGATTCCCCCTTGTGGAGTAGGATAACTGTAGCTGTGCGCCACTCAGTGGGCACGGAGCCTGAGGTGAGGGTATTATTAAACATGAAACTTAGGTGAGGTGTCAGTTAATTTTGTAGTTCATGTAGTACACAGCCCGGGATGTCATCTGGTCCCATAGATGCTGTATTCTTAGCCTTGGAGAGTGCGTTTTTTTTACCTGTGTGGCCATTATTACCAGAATTTGGCAATCTTCCAGTATTGAGATGGAATGTTTAAAGGGTGAGAGGGGGTGAAGTTGGCACTGAATCAATCTGCCAGGATACTGGCAATATCCTTGGGATCAGTATATTTAATACTATTCTGTTGTAGCTCAGAGGAGATCTGAGCATTGCCATTTAGATTCTTGACATAGTTATAGAATGCCTTGTGGTATCATGCTGTCAATGTAGGTGCAGGGTCACCCTGGTTTCCATTGCCAGGTCTCACCAAATGAGGTCAGGAATGACATATCTGATGATAATAATCTGTCTACACAACATGCCCGACACCCAAGGTACACTTCCACATGTCACAGACAGTGCATGTGGGACGTGTGCACATCCCAGACACCATCCATATTACGGGATATACAACACATACCTGGCAAGCATTGCACAGCACTGGCCACCCACAATAGTAACCCAGATGAGTAGATGGTGAATACAATACCCACCTGTGTGGGCCAATCCAGACACTACACCCCTGAGCCACACTGCAGACCATTGTCATGTGCCCTGATGCCAAAGTATACCCTTTACCTAGCATTGTACAGCCTTCTGGCCAAGTCAACCACTGCATACTTGTGAAGAAATGCACCCATGCATGTCAGTACTGGCAAACCTGTGTGTGTGTGTGTGTGTGTGTGTGTGTGTGTGTGTGTGTGTGTGTGTGTGTGTGTGTGTGTGGAGTATAATGAGTTCACACTCACTACACCTCCCATTGGCCTACTGAAGCCTGCCTTCTGATGTCAGACACCTTGACATACCCTTTGCCCATATATCAGCCTAATAACCTCTGTGGTGAATGTGATACCTGCATATTACTGTAGTGTGGCAAACTAGTTAGTTAGGAGGTCTAATCTTGACCCTGACAACTGTGATAATGTGTGTGAGGCCCTGATAGAGTGTGGTTGTGTCATCCTTGACACCTGTTCTTGTGGACAGACACATGCACTACACCTACCTTATCCCTCCTTTATCACTGTTGCTGATGTCACTCACTGTCAAATATACCTTTGGACAGCACCCTCACATGTAAGCTTTGTAGTGCATGCAATAACTGCATAAACGTGTAATAGCAATACATAGTCAGGCAGGGGGTTGAAACCCCGTACTGGTTAGTGTATGACACAAACATGCTTAGCTTTTCCTCTCCTACCCCCTCCCTGTCTTATGTTGTCTCTGTCTGTCTCTCTCACTCCCTCTCTGGTGGTTGTACACCTGCTTTGCTTAGGCAACAGCTTGTGTTTTGTGATGCTCATGATCAGCTGATGGCCTGTGCACGAATTGCAGTCCCCCACTAGCTGATTGCATGTGGAACAGCTGTGGTAACATTCCCATAGCCAATTACATGGAAACACACTTCTATACCTAGGAACATCATGTGGGTGTTGGCCCTTTTCATTCACTGTGAGCAGGAATTCCTGTCGGTGTTTGGCAAACAGCATCACAGGTGGTAGTGGGATATACCTCTAACAACATACACTGTGGAGACAGGCCAAAAAACAGGAGAAGGATGTTCCAGACATGACTACAGAATGCAAGTTTTGCTTTTCTGCATTTGGAGTAATGTTGGTTTAACAGGGTTTGTGTGGATATGGCTGGTCTGCATGATTTAATACCCGTCATGACAGTGTTATGTGGTTGAGGAAAATCCCACCTGTAGGGTTGTCTGCAGACTGGCCAGTGTTTGGAGTCTTATGTGTCTTGTGTTACTCACAGATTACCTATCTTAGAACTGCAGAAGCACAGTCTGAGGACTGCAGTCAGTACATGGTGACAGCCATGAGAGTTACTGACTTAATATCCCTCATAGGACATATGTCACAACAAACCCTGTTACAACAGTAAATGTATGAGGTTATCATAGCAACATGTCAATACTGGCCCTGTGTTTGTGCCTCCAGCCACAACTCTGTCAAACTTTGTCCATATGTCATGCAGTAAGAGGTGCATATGTTTAGTACACCGTTATTTATTGGCATCATACCTGATAACAAGCCAGTGAGATATCAGACTGATAGACATGTTGTATTTGAGGACATAACCTGGGCATTCTGTGGTAATGTGTACATTAGTGAGGTCTGTGTCCTTATGGTGATTGTTGACAATGTGTGTATTGTGAATATGTACATTGGCCTGTGTACAGACTGTGGCAGATGTCATTGTTCTTGGTTCTGTTCTATCTGATGTTACATGCTGCTCAAGTGTATGGTACCCTATCTGCTTACATGTTTTAAGGCCAAACACACATATGTCCCATACCACAGACAAGCATCAGACCACACTGTGTAGTGGCCCAGTATATGTAGGTTTAGTGTGCGAGTGGCACATATGAGGATGGTGTTGATCAGACAGTTCATATACTGTAATAATAAGCTTGCTTACCATAAGTGGCTGTGGCTGTGTTCACATTGGTTGTGGGTATGCACTTTCATACAGGCGTCTGTCACTTTGTGCTGTGACATGTCTGTAGACCTTGCTATATTTGCAGGTACATGTGTATTCCCCCATAAGAAATGTAGGCCAGTGTTGTGGCAGTCTGCCTGTAGTTTGCACAGTGCTTTGTTACAAGCCTAGCAGCTTAGTGCACTTACCCGGTGTGATGTTATGTCCAGATATTTGTCAGATGTACTGCTGCTGGGCCACAATAACTGTCATGTATTTCTGACAAAGCAGTGGGATGCTGTACAGATGTATTTCACTAACTAGTGGGTAGTATGTGGCCATGTGACTTCTGCACCACCAGTTATTATGTGTCAGGACAGACAGGAGTGTGTGAATGCATAAACTGTGTGGCCATATGTATTTCAGTATTTACGTGATATACCCATTTACATGGCTGTTAACATCCACATTGTCAGGCTTGGTCCACATGTCTTGCACTAAGGGGTTCTGTGTATACCTCTGGACTGACCAGAGTGTGTCAGACTATCCACATTTATTGGTCATATCTCTGCTGCATTTCACAGGACCATTACTGTGATATTAGTGGTACTGTACTATGATGACCTGAGGATGTCTGTCAGTAACTGATGGCGTACATATCAATAGCAGATATGACCTCCCACACACGACATTTCTTTTAAGACAACCCGTTACAGTAGAAGCAGTCTACATATATACATGCAATACGTACATGACTTCTCCTTGCACTAAGAGGTTGAGACTATTGGTGCTGAGGTATGACTCCACTCCATGTTCTGGACATCTGTTAAACATATATGTATATATATATATATATATATATATATATATATATATATATATATATATATATATATATATATATATATATATATATATATATATATATATATATGTATCCATATATCTATATAGATATATACACAAATACATATCGACATACATAAATGGATATATATATCTATATATATATATATATATATATATATATCTATATATATATATATATATATATATATATATATATATATATATATATATATATATGTATATATATATATATATATATATATATATATATATATATATATATATATATATATATATATATACACATCTATATATGTCTACACATATACAGCTCTCTCTCTCTCTCTCTCTCTCTATATATATATATATATATATATATATAGTTATAGATATCTGGACATAAATATATATATATATATATATATATATATATATATATATATATATATATATATATATATATATATATATATATATATATATATATATATATATATATATATCTATACACACACATATATATATATATATATATCTATAGATACACACACACACACACACACACACACACACACACACACACACACACACACACAGATATATATAGTTGGAGACTTGTGTAATGTAATGTTCCTTAACTGGTTTTGCCCGTCTTGTGAACTTGCCTACAGTATCCTTTCCCTAGTTACTTGTAGAAGCTGCAACTGCACATATTCCATTTACCAAAGCAGTGTTCTAAGTTGCCAGAGACAGAAATTATTGTTCCCTGTTGGCAGATAGCAAACATCTTTGGCCTCTATTGATCTGTTTTAGTCTGTATTACTTAATATTACACCCTGCATAAGTGTGTGTTCTATGCTATCCTCAAATGTGTTCTAAGCAATTATTGCCTACTGCACTGTTATTTTGAGAAAAGTTGACTGCATTACTGTTACTATAATATGATTTCTACCTGTTATCAAATACACTGCAAGCCCTGAGGTAAGCAGTCTGTACATTTATGGTCTGTTTAACGTCTATCTATCTCAGTCATTGCACACTCACTCCGCAGACACCTCAGGTCCCCTTACAGCCTCTCTAGGCTCTTTTATACCTCCCCTAACAACACACATCCACACTCAGTCAGCTTACACTCACTCCTCTTACTTTACTATAACTGAGGTGTTGTGCACTTCGTAATTACTAGCCCGTATTCCTAACATCACTTGTTCTCTCTTTTTTACAGCACACTTGTTCTACTTGCATCATCGCAGCTTGCCCCCCCCCCCCACACACACACACAGCAACTGCAAGATTGCCAGATAAAACCACTGCTACAGTCTGGTTTCTCCCTCCATTATTGCAAGCCAAAAATAACACTTTTTAATAAGGATACCTACCAGACAAGTCTACATAGGTGACTGGATATTTACAGTTCTTGTTATTATTAGATGTGGTCCTTAACAGTTATGTTTTAAACACTGTGACTGGTTATTTACATTTCCTTTTACAGTACATTTGTTACTTTTACTAGTAATTTTTTAATCATTGTTTTGGCCAGCGTTCACATCTGCAAGCCCCCCCCCCCCCGGGAAACTATAGCTTTGTCTATTGCCACTGGGTGGCATAACTTAACAATATACTTGCTGTATCTTGTCCCAAATAGATCTGCCTCCACACTGAATACTTGTAAAGTAAGGCAAGTACTATTTACTTGGTGTATTTTGTCCCCCAGATAGATTTATCTTCCTTTGTATTACTTGCACACCAAGGCCATAAAGTAGTGTTTCTGAAACTAACTGCTTACACTCCTAATTTCCTGCTTCTATCTCTTCCTTGCTTACACTTACATTACAGCTCCAAGGCTTCCACTTCTTATGCTGATTGCTTTTCTTTGCAGTCTTCTGTGAGGGGGCATGCCAGATCTCTACCTGCTTTTTCTGGTTATACCTTCCCCCATTTTGTATCTCCCTCCTCTATCTCCCTCCTCCCCCATGCACATTAACTAGTCTATATTAGTGGGTCTCCTTGAGCGGTGCCATTTTGAAAGTTATATTTTGGCCTGCTTGTGGTGAGGAAACTTCCCCAGACCCTTTTCAGTGTGACTGCATAAGTATAAGTAAATTAAACTAGTACAATACAGCCAAACAGACACATTTAGTGTAAACAGAAACAAGTGAAAAGATACATTTGGTGTACAAAGACGAGAAACAAGTAAGCCCAGGGATATAATTGGAGTTAGTGTTAGCCCCGCTGCACTCACCCTCGCTGTGCTTGGGCTCATTCCGCTCCCCTCCCTGCCCCCTATTTCCACCTGCCCCCACTAGTGCTACATTTCAACTAAACTTAAACACTCCCCTCATGGTAACCACCAGTCATTGAATCTGCCCCACCCCTGTACCCAATTACCTTCTCTTAGGTTCATAGGTTCATAGGTTCATACTAGGCTATCTGCCCTAGGGCATTTATAAGCCTAGCCAGAGTGTGTTTGGCTTTTGCCACCCATTTTAAATTAATTTTGCTATGCTCTTTTTCGAGGTTAGTATACTGTGCCTCTGTCTAATAGTGACACAGAAGTGATACCCGGGGTAAACCTACAATCCCCCATCCACTCATCAAGATTCCTCTTGAAGAGAGTCAATGAGGGACTCTGCCTAACCTGGACTGGGATTTTATTCCAGAGTGAAGGGAGCATCTGGGTTATGAATCTGTCCCTCCAGCATGTCCTATTTATTTCAGTGCTGAGGTTCAAGTCTCTCGAGCACGTAGCTCGATGGGATCTGAATTTTCTGAGGTGCAGCATGTCCATTAATTCCGGGTTGGACATGGCTTTATACGTCAGGCACAGATCGCCTCTGAGCAGGTGGTATGCCACTGAGTAGAGCTGGAGTTTCTTTAACCGGGCAGCATATGGCATCTGTTTGAGCCCTTTGATCCTCTTGGTGAGGTACTTCTGGGGTCTTTCCAGTTGCTGCGGGTGTCTGGTACAGTACATCCCAAAAGGGGCATTGTACTCAATTATGGGCCTGATGAGGGATGAGTAAAGAGGCACAATGACCTCCCCTGATCTAGATGTGAATCCCTTCATGATTAGGTGTGCTATATAAAATGTTTTTCTAACCACTTTGGCCACGTGGTTGTCAAATGAGAGATTGCTATCAACTTGGGTCCCCAGGTCCCTAATTACTTCTTCCGTACTTAATGGATTACCACCTATGTGGTAATTTGTGGGCACTTTGTTTTTGCCAAAGGGGATGACTATACACTTTTTGGCGTTTAGCTTGAGGCCATGGCTCTGGCACCAGTTGTCTGTTTCTATGAGCACCTTTTGGAGGATGCTTGTGTCGGCTGGAGAGTCGATTATGGCGCCCAGTTTGCAGTCATCTGCGAACTTGGTCAGCCACAGTCCTTCCATGTTGGTCTGTACCTTCGAGAAATATATACCGAACAAGAGAGGTCCCAGGACTGAGCCTTGTGGGATGCCACTTGTAACTGGTTTGGAGTCTGACATGGCTCCAGCAATTCTAACCATGTGAGTTCTGTCCTTGAGCCAGTTTGCAACCCATCTAGTGACATAGGGGTTTATATTTAAGCTGGTGAGCTTATCTATAATGCCTGAGTGGGGTATTGTATCCAAAGCTTTTGCGAGGTCCAGGTAGGCTGTGTGGACCACCTTCCCCTCGTCAATGGCCTTGGTGACTGTTTCAAAGAAATCGACCAGGTTTAAGAGGCAGTATCTGCCCTTAACAAAGCCAAACTGGGTAGGCTCCACTGTCTGTAGGTCCCCAATATCTTTATTTATGAGGTCCATGATGATCCTTTCCATAGCTTTGCAGACCAAGCTAGTCAGGCTTATGGGGCGATAGTTTCCAGGATCCGTTGAGGCACCACCTTTGTGGAGAGGGACCACTATTGCTGTACGCCACTCTTTGGGTACATATCCTGTGGTAAGGCTGAGATTGAACAGTAGTTTTATGTTTGGGTTTAGCTCTTCTTGGAGTTCATGTAGGATGCAGCCCGGGACACCGTCTGGTCCCATTGATGCTGTGTTTTTTGCTTTGGAGAGGGCGGCTCTTACCTGAGCATCTGAGATGTCAGGGGGGGGCAGCACTCTGCTGGGATAGATATTTGCCCTTTTGGTGGGGGGGGGGGGTTTGCGCTGAACCTGTCAGCTAGGATGTTAGCAATGTCTGTGGGTTTGGTGTATTTTTTGTCATTTTGGATGAATTCTGAGCATATCTGGGAATTCCCACCCAGGTTCCTAACATAACTAAAGAAAGCCTTGTGATTATCCTTAGTGTCCTGTGCAATTTTTCTCTCGAAGCTGGCCTTAGACGATTTTATGAGTGCCCGTAGTTTTTTGCTAACACTGATCAGAGATGCCTTCCCTTTTTGGGATTTTGCTCTATCATGTAGTAGCTTCCTCCTTCTATTGTATAGCTTGTTTATGGCTGGGGTCCACCAGACAGGACGTCTGGCTTTGGAGGATTGGTTCTTGGTTTTATTTGGGATTGCATGATCCATGCATTCCTGAAGGTGTTCATAGAATGTGTTTATAAAGGATTCTGCGGTCTGGGTTGGATTTTCCACAGGCCCGGGGGCTTTGAAGCATTCCACCTCGGTTATGAGGAGTGTGAAATTTGCTTTAGAGAAGTTTTTCTCTGTGGTTTTCTGGGCAGGGGGTGGGATCGGGATGTGAATATCCAGTGAGATTAGTTTATGGTCTGATCTTACCAGTGAGGGATACACTTCTGGTCTGGAGCATAGAGTCCCCATGTTGGTGATGATCAGGTCCAGTATGTTTTCCCCTCTTGTGGGAGTGGTAACAAGTTGTTCCATAGCATTTGAGTTTATAAATTCTAGGAACCTTTGAGCTAGGGTGTTGGAGCTAGAGTAATGCTCCCAGTCTATGTTTGGGTAGTTGAAGTCGCCCAATATAATGGTGTTTGGAGAAACCTTCATATTTTCCAGTGTTCTCAGGAAGGCCGAGTGGGATTCCTGGGTTTGGGAGGGTGGTCTGTAGCAGGCTATAAACTGGAAGGCAGTTTTACCCACTGTTAGTTGCACATGGATAGTCTCTGATGCTTCGTGCTGTGCCACCAACCTGGAGGTGTGGGTATCTTTGACGAATATTGATACTCCCCCTCCTTTTCTGGTTCAGTCCAAGTTTTGGGGCCAAAAGGTATGGTATGAGGTATAACCTGGTAGTGCTGGGGTGCTCTCGAGAGCCTTGAACCAGGTTTCTGTTACTGCACAGATATCGATGTTCTCCATGCTAAGGAGAATTTCGAGTGCATGCATCTTGAGGTTTAGACTTCTGGCATTGAGTAGCATTACTCTTAGTTTCTTATCCCTTGTGATACCTATGGAGGTGGGTTTGTCTTTTGAGCCTTGTCTAAAAAAGGCACTATGGGGGTAGCAAGAGCCTTTGCCAATATCCGAAAGCCCAAAGGTGACAGGTGCAAGCCGTCCCTAGTGAAGCATTGTGGCTTGTCGAGCATGTCATCCCAGGCTGACAGGCATTGGATCCCCTTTGAATGACACCAATACTTAAGCCAATTGTTGAAATTAATCATCTTGTCTTCATATTGTGGCATCATTCTTGGTGAGGGTAAGATGCTACTCAAGGTCAGGGTCATACCGGCCTGGGCTACATGCTCATGAGCATCCTCATCCTGTAAAGCACAATCTTCCGTCTAACTACCTTGCAATCACAAACAACTCTCATCATCCACCACACCCACCCCATCCCAAGCAGATCTCTCACTCATGACCAAACCAAACCAATCCATGCCCAAACTACCCATACCCACATACATACACCTCTTACTATTGCTCCTAGGTGTATCCACCCTCCCACTGCTAACTTCTATCACCAACCACCAAAACAACTTAATTTTATCCACATACCAAGAAAAACTATTTCCACTAACATTATTACAACACACCCTTTTACTCAACTAGTCCCATATCACTACCGAACCTTCTTTATTCACTACTATGCAGACAGATTACAGCCATCACACTACCAGTCCCAAACAACTATAAAGAACTTTTAAGACCCTAAACAAACTACTCAAACTCTATTTTTACCTCAGACCCCAACTTATTAGCTGCAGTGATATACACAAAAACCCAGGCCCACAAAATCTAGGAGCCCCAACCCTCAACCTGAATGATACCCTACTCCACCAAGACAAATCCATGCTCCTCATTTTAAATTTAAATGTCAGAAGTATACAAAACAAAGTCTACGACCTTCATGCATTACTCTCCTTTTATCAACCTGAGATAGTTATACTAACAGAGATTTGGCTTAAACCAGGTAACCACAACAATGAAATCACTCCACCAGGTTACAGTATAATTCGGAGTGACAGAATAGGTAAAAAAGGGGGGTGTTGCTATAGTGTATAAATCTCACTTCATCCTTGAGAAATTAGACATAACAATCCCAGACCTCAATAAAGTTGAACTCACGCTAACAAAACTAAAACTTAATGATAGTAAACACATCACCATCATAGGATGCTACATCCCTCCAGGCAACAATATCCCATTTACAGAAAAACTCCTATAATGGATATCTAACTCCCTCCCCCAGGAAAGTATAGTATTAGGAGACCTTAATAATGACTGGCAAAACGGTTCCAGTCATAACCCACTCACCCATATTAACCTACATGGCCTAACCCAACTCATCACTTCCCCCACAAGAACAGACAAGGGAACCAAACACCAATCCACTCTAGATTGGATACTTGTATCCCACCCATCACTGATATCCCTAACAGGATGTCTACCAGACACCCTGAGTGACCACCAAGTCACATTCTTACTCAGATCAAAATCACCACAACTGACCCAAATATCTATGTGCCTAATCAGAAATAAAAAACACTTTAACTGCTCCAACTTTATAAACAACCTAAAAATGTGCAACTGGACCCCCCCCCCTAAAAAATGTACCTCTTGATGAAGCTATACTATATTTCAATACTACCTTCCTAAACACCCTTAACCATCATGCCCCCTCCAGAACAACAAGAATTAAAACTAAATATGCCCCCTGGTTAACCACAGACACAAAAGCCCTCCTCAATAAAAGAAACAAGGCCTAGACCAACTACCTCAACAGTACATCCCAATTCAATAAACAAATATATGTTGAACTATGTAACAAAGCCAAAAAACTCACCAAATCAGACAAAACATCTTACTACCAAAAGTTACAGGATAAGCACAGGAACAACCCACAAAAATTTTGGGCAGCAGTTACCTCTATTCTACAACCAAGTAAAGCAACTACCTCAACCCCAAAAACAGATAACCGAGAAGACATCCCCACTCAATTTAATAAATACTTTACAGAAACCATCCAGACCCTTGCAAACAACCAACCCTATGACAACATTCCTACCCCTGCAAATCCACCCCCCACCCCAACTAACAATTACCCCAAGTTCAGCTTCCACCTAGAACCAACCAAATCCATTGAAAAACTACTCCGCAAGCTCAAACCAACATCTCTAGCTGCAGATAAATTACTCGCTGAATACCTCTACCTGGCTGCAGAAGCCATATCATATCCTTACTTCATCCTAATTAACAGATCCATCTCTGAGTGTATAATGCCCAAGCTACGGAAAATATCACATATCACCCCTCTACATAAAGGGGGAACCTCCCTGGAACTCAATAACTACCGCCATATAGCCATACTACCCCCTTTAACTAAACTTTTAGAGAGGGTAATACACAAGCAACTAATGAAATATCTCCTAGAAAAGAATCTAATTGCAGCACAACAACATGGATTTAGACCCTTCCATAGCACCTCCACCACACTAACTGAATTCACCATTGCCAATACTCACAGAAAGAAAAGAACTCCTTGTATCTGCCACCTTCCTTGACTTGTCCAAAGCATTCAATATGGTTAACCACAATAAACTCCTTCTTTTACTAGCAACTCTAAACCTTACCACCCTGCCATCTCCTGGTTCAAAACTACCTAGAGGGAAGGAAACAAGCTGTTATGTGGCAAAACCAACTCTCCCCCTCCCTACCAGTCTCCCTAGGAGTACCCCAAGGCTTCATCCTGGGGCCACTTTTTTTTACCCTCTTCACCAATCAGCTCCCAAACAGTATTCCAAAAACCTCAATAGTGCAATATGCAGATGATACCACCATAATATGCACAGCCTAATCAATTGACATCCTTCACTCCCTAACACAAGAATGCTTTTCCCTAGCAGAAACTTGGATTACAAACCAAAGGCTCATTCTGAACCCAAGTAAAACAAAGCTAGTGCTCTTTAGCTCCCACAGAGCCACACCTCCAACTGATTCTTCTTTCACCTCCTCCTTTAACAAGACCACAGTCACCCCCACAAATCATACCAAACTCTTAGGGGTAGAAATACATAATCATCTTTGATTTGACCTACATATTTCTATAACCATAAAAAGTACATAAAAACTTGGCCTACTGTATCGCAATAAAAAATTCCTCACTGACCACTCCAAAACTACAATAGCGAGGACTAACCTACTATCCACCCTACGTTTTTCCTCCCCCATGCTTACAAATCTGACCTAAACAAACTTGATAGTTGTTATAATAAGATAGCCAAATTCACTACAACCTCTCCCATCAGAACACATCACTGTGAATGTCTAAAACAACTCAATTGGCTAGAACTACCACTACTACTTCAACTCAATCAACTGTCACTAGCCCACAAAATAATACATAACTCTGAAAACACCCCAACCCTACAAAATCTTTTGCAACCCTATACAACCACCAGGCTCTTGAAGTCTAGCACACAAAACCTCCTCAAAGTAACCAAATATAACAATGAAGCTGGCAAGTCTGTCTACAGCCACTGTATAGCAAAAACCTGGAACTCCCTTCCTGCCCACATAACTGACAACAAATCCCCATCACAGTTCAAGAAACATGTTAAAACTCACTTTTTGAATAATCAACTGTACTCCTGTATCCCCCCTGGCTAATGTCTCATTTGAACACTTCTAACTCTGCTAAGCCAACCAATCATAGTTCTGTACCCACTTAGGGCACTGCTCATCCCATCTCTCCAGGAGTTAGGGAAAACTACCCCAGCAATGTTGAGCTCTCCATAAGCAACTAAAACCAGGATAAGACATATTATAAATCAATTTGTTATCCTTCTCAACTAAAACCAGGCAAAGACATATAGTGAATCAATTTTTTATCCTTCTCAACTATAGCGCACATCATCTGCTCTCTCGGAGCCTTATTCTACATCTCTGTGCTTTTACTCTGATAGAAAATCTATCACAGGAATTCTAAACCTAGGAATATCTTCTAAAATTTAATATTATATTGTAGAGAACAAATGTATCCTATCTGTTAGTTAATATGTATGTCAAAGTCTCTTCTGTGGAAATTGTATGTCAAAAGTCTGTCCTTAAAACTATGTTTTGTAAAAAAGTGTTCTCTTGGAGCTTTTCTCCTCGGGCCTCCACTGAAAATGGACTTGTAATCCAGTTAGACTCACCCGGTCAACAAATGTAAAATAAAATAAAATAAATACATAAATAATATATGGCCATATATATGATGCAATATACAGATGTATATAAATACATATATATGAATATATATGTGTTTGTACATGTACACATATATCTACATATGTATATATATATATATATATATATATATATATATATATATATATATATATATATATATATATATATATATATATATATATATATATATATATATATATATATATATATATATATATATATATATATATATATATATATATATATATATATATATATATATATATATATCCATATCTTTGTTATGTATAAACATTACTGTTGTGTATACTTTCCTAGATGTATCACACCGTAATTATCTGATATGTGTATATTTAGATGGGTCCCATAGAGAACGCCGACAGCTCACAATGCCAACACCCATATGGCCGAAGCCATATGGTCGACATTCAGAATATCGACAATGGGGAAACGCTATCTCCCAATAGTGCGGAATGGAAAAATTTCCATTCTTGCAATATAATGCGATCTTGGAGTTGGTATATTAAAGGTACGGTGGATGGGGGGGTGCAGCCCCCCACGGGGGTGAGGGGAGTGTAGCCCCCCTACTAGCACAAAAAAGAACATTTTATTTTCCTTTTTTGTGAAGTTCTGGCACTGTTGATATTGTGAGTGTTGACCATATAGCATCAGCCATATTGGTGACAGTGTTTTGGGCTGTCGGTGTTCTGTAGGTGATCCATTTAGATATACCAACATACGTGATGCAACAGTAATATCACTAACAAATACTACACAATTGTAGAAGTCACAGCAATTGTTCAATACTATTCAATATGTGTACTGACAGATATATTAGAAAAACAACTGTCTTCACAGCTGCCATGGCATAGTGGTTAACTGTTTTGACTATAGTGTACAGGGTCCTGGGTTCAAGAGTTGTTTATTCTCTTGCTGGGCAGAACAATGGCTGTTGGATGCAGAGTGGTTAAGGCAGTTTTGAGCAGCTTTAAGTGCATTTGTGCAGGTTTGCACAAAGCTAAGCGGTGCTAACGTATGGTTAAACGTACAGGCGCTTACACCGTATAGGCTTTGCTTACCAGTGTGCAAATGTGCTTAGCCATAATATTGCAGCAATGCTGAAACTTGCTAAACATGCCTTAGCTCTGGTAACCAGTGCTCACATTCCAGTCTGATAACATAGCAGGGTAATGACATCTGTAATAAGTGTATGTAATGCCATGTACATAACATGTGTCTATGTGCTGTCATTACAGTAGCAAGGGCTGTGAGTCTATTGTCTGGGACACTTGAATATATATGGCTTATACAACACTCTTATCTGTGTGAATGTGTTACATACATGGGTAGTATCCAAGGTTTTATGCAGTCACACTGGCATGTAGTGTATCATTACATTACTACTGTTGACAGTGCTTTCCCAAGTAAGAGTAGATTTCTAATTGTAGTACTGGAAACATACACCCCTGCATGCAAAGATGGACTTTGAGTCCTCACTGTTGTGTTCCTGGTGTGTGAGCTGTGTCTCATTAAATAATTCCTACTGGATATTGATCTAACATGTGGATATTAACTGTAGACAACTGTGTGTATAGCACATGTCAGTGAGGGCTGCCGTCATGTAGTAATGGCATACCTATCAGTGTCAGACTTCTATCTGTCAACACATTCATCCTAATGCATAGGTAGTTGGCTAGCTGATGTCTGTCTGTTCTCTGCACAGATATGCAGATGTCAGGTATCCATCCTGGATACTTACAGGCAAACTATGTTTGACTGACACGTGTCTGCCCAGCTGTGTTATAAATGCTACAGATAGGTCTCCACACCCTGTACGTACCACATGGCATGGATACCCCCAACTACACTACCACAGTCAACAGAACATGCTTGGGTACAGGTCTCCAAGACAGACACTGACCAGATTATGTAATGAATATTGCATACATGTCAACTGGAGCACCTCACTGGCCCTCTGCAAGATGCAGCCAGATGATTGGCTGATGCATGTCCCTCTCACCCTGAGGATCACCCCAGTGGAATCTGTTGATTGATGGCCTGCTGGCATATGGCAGATGACATGATACCACTGTACTCACATTCCCTACACTTCCCATCTCTCCATGGACAATAGCTTGGTACACACCTATGAACACCTGCACTGATGCACCTGAGTAATGACAAATGTGAAGGTGTGCATTACTGAGAATATTGTTGTCTGTGTGTTTGTAGACCTGTAGTTGGGAATACCCTGAGGCCCTTCACACCCACCGCGCCCCCCATTGCCATAGTTAGATGTGGCTGCTGCTGTACTGGACATTACATGTACCTTGTTATGCTCTTCTCCCTAAGGGCTACCTGGGCTTTGCAGTACTAGCACAACACTGTTGTACAAATGGGCTGATAGGCATGGGATACCCACTGAGTTCTGGCAAGTGTGTGTATGTGTGCATGTGTATATATATATATATATATATATATATATATATATATATAAATATATGTAAGGTACAGCATTCTGAGGCCATATACTCTTATTACAATACATATTGCCACACAGTATTATGGATAGCGATGCTGCTGACCATAGGGGAGGCATGACAATGCATCACCTTACAATGCCTGTGGTATGTACATTAGATGCATATCCTTGTAGTAGCACTCTTGGGATGGAAAAGGGGTTGTATTACAGTCCTGGTCAATGTGTGATGGTGGGTATGTCAGAGTGTTATCATGGGTTCCAATGCATACAATATCCACAGTGGGGTGTGGTTGCTGGGTATACTGTCATTACACCATGGAACCCCAGGTACATGTCCCATGTGCCACTATATAGTGACCACTGTCACCATCAACCATACATGTAACTGATAACACTATCCAGCCCAGTTATGCATATGCTGTGTGCAACCTACCTGTAACACAATGGACATACTGACAAGGTTGTTAGCACTGATAGGCCCAGGTCTCTTAGATGTGTGTCTGACTGTTATGCATTTGTCAATGTGTATATAATGGTATGTCACACTATGCATTGTCCATTAGCAACCAACCATTACATCCCCATTACCATACTGCACATGCCTGGGGATGTTCTGCATGTAACATGTAAGCTGGGACACCTCATCATAAAAGATGTGTGATGTGTGCAGTTAAAGCCACACACATGAGTAGCACTACATACCTAGGTAGGGGTCTAGTCCCAGTGTTGCCAAGTAAGAGTGTGTGTGCATGTGGAGGGATCTATTTCAGTTTGTAGAATATACATGTCCCAAGGGGCCATCTGTACAAGAACTGCCTGGCATATACTAACATTTCACAGGTATCATCCTGTGGACATACATTCCATCACAACTAGTGTTAGATGTATAAATGGCCTCTTTCCCACTGTATAGGTGTGCAGCGATACTGGTGCAGCAATACTGGGGTTGGTACATATAGCTAGGTATGGCTGTTGTGGACACAGCCAACATCATTGCAGCTACTGTTGAGTGTATCCCCCCCACATAGCTGTCCGTAATACTGTACAGTTCATGTTAACAGGTTAGGTAGTTGTCTATCACACTATCTGTGGTTCTACAGAACCTCTCACCCTCCAAAGGGTAGGGGTGTGCCACCCACACCAGCACACATATGTTTACCAAGTTGAGGATTGCACTACATTTGGGAAGGGGATATATACTCTGCCAGTACCATTGTCAATGACATTAAACTAGCGGACTGCTTATTCCACAATTTGTTGTTGTGCATAATCTGGCTTGGTGGAATTACATAGGCTACAATGGGTTCCTTCCTCAGGTACATACATCCATATATACAGTATTCTCTGCGTAGTGCATCAACACCAAAGCCTTTGTGTGTTATACACAAACATGTGATGTGTACCATCCAGTACAACTACCATTGTCCACAGTAGAAGGGCTGCTAATAGCAGCCACCATGTACTCACCTGTATACACAACTCCTAGACCTATCAGCCATGTGGCACAGGCAGTAACTGTTATACAGACCTGTGACGTGTTCACCTGTACCCAGGATATGTCACAGCCAAGGTTTCACCAGAGTGCCATAACCCTTGTGAGATAAAACAGCAGACCATCCTCCTGCTGATACATGGACACCTACAACACAAATGGGGAAACATTATGGAGACCACAGAAATAAGTCAGGAATCCACACAAAGTAGAATTTAGTGTTTTTTTCTCTTTATTAGAAACTTCATCAGAAAGATTCTGATGAAGTTTCTAATAAAGAGACAAAAGTGCTAAATTCTACTTTGTGTGGATTCCTGAGTTCTTTCTGTGGATTTACAGTTTTTGTGACTGTCTTGACTTGAGATCATGGAGACCACAATCACTCAGTGTTAATAACAGCTATAATGCATCATGGCTGGACAGCTACACTTCCTTACATGTAAGCATTAAACTTTACTGATGACAGCATGTTACACAGCAGTACATTGGTACACTGTAGCACAGTCACTGTGTGCATCAGAACCATATTAGACTGTCCCTGCATCAATGTTATGGATGATAGGGATGTGGCACAGGTATCATCATATGCACAGAGTGTGTTGTTGGTTTGCCAGAGACCTAGGCTGAGCCATATGTTTGACACATTGTGTGTGATTGTGGGGTTTTAATTACTGGTATGGCCGTGGTGATGTGGTGTGTGTAGGTATGGGGTTTCCCTAGCAGTGTTTTTGTTGTGTGTGAGTATGCATGCACACAGTTCTGCCATGTGGCTGCACTATACAGGTGTTTGTTGGACAGCTGCAGACCATACCTGGCAGGGTGTGCAGTTCACCACCTCCAGCCATGGACATGAGAACTGTGCCTGCCAGCGGTTCCATGTGCACATCCAGGTACAAGCCATGATATGGTACTCTCCCCTGATGATGACATATGTTTGCTGGAACCATATCCCTCCTGGGGCTGGCCAGGGCCATGTGCATGTGGCCTGCTTGTGGTGTGGTGTGGATAGCACCCCCTCCACAGTGCTGGGGCAGGTACTGCCACTACGGGAGCAGCTTGGTGTCCTTGCACGTCCATGTCAACCTCCAGCTTTTGGTGTTGCTGGCATACGTCCACGTGGCCGTCACACCACTGCCACCACATGCTCAAGCATGGACAATCCACGGTCGATGAGTTTCACCATCTCACCCCACCGTCTATTCATGATCTCTGTATAATAAAGGAGGGAACCTGCAAGATCACGGATGTTGTCAGTTACAGCTGAAAGAGTAGCCTTCTGCAGCCTCAGACCCTGTCTGGTGTACTGTTCCATACATGCCTGCACCTCCATGATAGCCTGAAATATGCATCTGGTGGTACCAGATGTGGCACTTCTGCCAGGTGCATGATGACCAGCAGCTTTCCATTGAGCACCCCTGTATATCTGCCTATGTGGTACCCTGCTAGACATCTGGCTATGGCTGCTCTGTCTAGACACACGTGCCATAGATACCACACTGTCCTGTGCACTGTCACCAACATCCAACTCTCCATCTGCTATGGCTGCTGGTGATGAGGTATCTATAGGCACTGTGACTGTGTGCAGAGATGGGGTGGATAACAGGGGGATGTCAAACTATACCACAGTTTCAGCCTCTGACAACCCCACCTGTGCCTCAACAGACCTATCATCATTTTCAGTGTCTGTATGGATACCAACATCAGATTGCCTGTAGGAGGGACCCTGACCCACCTCGCTACCTGTGAGGGGAAAACAAGAAATGCACTTTAAGACCTGTACATCATTGCTTAACAGTACACACACACACACACACACACACACACACACACACACACACACACACACACACACACACACACACCTTGACATTCCACCACAATACTTACCTGTCCCTGAGTTTACAGACTGTCCCAAGTTTATTCTCTTAAGTTCCCTATCCTGCATCAGACCTGGAAACTTACACTCATTAAAAGCAATCATTAATGTATCATTCTTCTAATTGCCTAGACAAGTGATCACAAAACATGACCTGTTACTCCATTACCTCTTTGACTTGACTGGAGTCAGTTTTTCAAAAACTTACTGCTGTCATCCATTGTTCACCCTGGGTTTGACCAGACATCGTGAGCATGGCCCCCATATGTTAGGGCTACTACTGTCACTCAATAATGTCACGCACTGGAATGTCATAAGTAACTATTGCTCAGTAGATGCAAGATCTGTTGTTCTATTAATTTATTATGTGGACTACAGTAATATTTGGAAACACTCACTGGTGTTGTCTAGTAATTCCCCAATGCATCTGTAGTGCTGCATATGTGGGTATTCTTTCACCTTTCTGCTGATTGCAATTATAACAGCATACCTGGTGTCTATTTTCCCTCCCAATGCATGTTCCATGCTACAGACCTTATTATACTATCAGCTGTCCTGAGATGACATGTCAGACAAGTATTCCTGGTGTTTCATGTGTCTGTCCATGTCCATGTATTGCACGATTTCAAAGGGAAGCCGAGAGGTATGAACAACCCCACAATCACAAATGTGCATACATGGACACACACACAAACACACACACACACTCATACATGCACACATACATCCTACATAAACCAAATCCCCCTCCACTCCACCAGATTGCACTTACAGACAAAATAACCCCCACCCCCACACACACACTTACAGGTGAGGTTGCACAAAGATATTATACACAGACCTCCCATTACCCATCTGTCAACATGCATGACATATGGCCCTCAACAGCATGCAGTGCAGCTATAGTCAATCCATGCTAGCAACATTATACATGTGTGTGATGCATGGGTTGTGTTAGTAGGTGATGCCCCTTCCCCTGGAACACACTGCATCCATGTACACAGTATTGCTGTGCACCTGTTCAGCACCCTGGTATGTACTGTGCACCATACTTCACAGGTGTACACATAATTACTGAATATGTATTGCTGTATCAGTAATGTCTGCTCTGCTGCTCACAGCCCCTATGTGTTTGTCCGACACATACCTGGGATGATATGTGGACAGATGTCATTTGTGAATGCCAGATGTCTGATTTGCAGATCTCATCATCAGCGGTGCATGTATGGCCAATACGATACAATTACACTGACAACCCTCAAACCTTACTGTGGCTATGGGGAGTGAACACAGCCTTATTGATATGATGCCCTCTTCCTTGATATGCCATGGGACAGCATTGCTGCATATGTTAACATTACATGAACCTGATATTTGACATATGACCTGTACAATCAAATGGAGTGTCAAACACATGCGTTAGTTGTGCAGATGCTGATTGAAATGCATACACTTTGTGGGTGCATATGTTTGCACGCCCTTATCATGATGTTGTGTTGCACCTACTGTTATGTGTACTACAGCAGTCACTATTCCTGGCAGGGGTATACTACCATGGGCCATCTGCTTTTGCCAGTATTTGGTCAGTCTGCCCTACACATGTCCCCCAACTCTGCATGATTGTAAGGTCAACTCATGTGCACATCCATTGGAGTTCGCACACTGCCGTCACTATTGTTGTGGAGTCAGGGTTATGTCTGCCACAGTTCCTGATCCTGAATGTGTGCAGATACAGCCATTTATAGCATCCTTTGGATCCCTGCTGCAGTGCACTGTTGTGTCATGATGACACCCCCACCCCACCTTTAGCCTTTTTGCAGATGCTTGACAACTATGGCCTACACATGTGTCATTTTGCAGTGTCACAAACACTGAGCACCATGTGTACCAGCCTAGTCCCAGCTAATAAATGGCAAACATACAGGTGTACACTGGCACCAACAAGGTACAGATGGGCATAGTGGGTCTGATGTGGGGTGAGGTGTTGGTTGTGCAGCACATGTATCTTACTTGATTCTGTCTGTAGGTTTCCAGTGTGGTCTTGGTACACCAGCACACATTGCAATGCATGCCTTTTGGGGACCTTTTCTGTTATGCATACGGTACCTGTAGAGGGGCCTGGCTGATGTTTCCTGTGGTACAACTGTCCCATCTGATTACCCTATCCCATAGGCCACACGTATGCAGAGTATAGGCAATTTTTGACACAGGTACTGCACAGCTGGTACTTGCTAGACATTCCTGCAACTCCCTCAGTGTTGTGCCAGGTTACTAGGCAGCCTGCATGACCAGTTTGCTACATGTGACATCATCAGTCTTGGATGGCCAGCTGTTTATTTTCTACATTAATCCTGTCCCATGCATCCTCGCCACATACATGACTGTGCGCACTGATTGCCATGGTATATGCAATGGTGAGGTATGGCTGCATGTCCAACTCCTGGGTGCCACCTGTTGGGTATGGGGTCCACGCCATGGCATGTAAGATGTGTGCAAGCCATGGCTGCCTCTGTTGCAGGGAAGTGGGCACATTTGATGGCCAAATGTCTTGGACAGCGGACCATTTCTAGGTGTGACATTGGGGACGTGTACTTGCTGGAAGGTGCATTCTCATGAAGAATGCATGCTTTCAGTACCTCAACAGCTGCTTCCACTATATTTTATCTGGAGTGTGTGCACACATATGCTTCCAGTGTTCGTGACGGTATGTA
This sequence comes from Protopterus annectens, assembly GCF_019279795.1. Classification (NCBI taxonomy): domain Eukaryota; kingdom Metazoa; phylum Chordata; order Ceratodontiformes; family Protopteridae; genus Protopterus; species Protopterus annectens. Next base: position 1,191,127,995 of record NC_056733.1, on the reverse strand, counting down.
TTCCCCATATTTGCTGTCCTAACATACGATTCCATATTACACACTCATTGCTCATGTTAGGACCACATTGGAGGCTGTAAGGGTTGTGGGCTGCAGTATTGTGATATGCCGTAGTGTAGATCTGTAGAAGTTGCCATTGTAATATTGGTATATACACTATTGTAGCACTGTATAAGGGTGAAGTTTCACACATGTCCCTACTGTAGGCCATTTGTCCCACCACTATGTTCATTTATGTGCACACATTTTGCAATGACAGGATGTTAGTTATATTGCAGGAGTTTGTCATACCCTTCAGATACGCCATCATGGTGAACACTGTGATGCAGTGCAGTTAACAGCAACAATACATAAAAATGTACAGCATGCATTATGGGTAGGTGTGTTAAATGTGTGCATGGAATATACCATGGCCATAACATGACCGGTGTTTTGGCAAACCTGAACAAACACCATACTCACCAGCTACAGGCTGCTGCCCTGGAGGTATACTAGAGGGACCTACATAAGTGTGCGAGAGCTGTGATGTCAGTAGCCACAGCTGTGGCACTGGTACAGGGTGGGTGCAGCATTACAGTACATCAATAGTACAAGCCCACAATACTACAGATTATGCACATCGGTTTATTACTACTATGCAGCAACAAACTATATATATATTTCATCTCGCATAGGCATGATCTAACTGTACAGATGCAGATGGATATGCAACAGTGGTCTACTGATGTGCCCTGTGGCCTTACCTGCATGCTCCTCTGCCATTGTGTGGGTAGTACCCTATGCTCTCCTCCAGGTGTTGTGTGTACAGGCAGGCAGGTGCCCCAAGGCTTGCAAGGAGCTCCTCAACATGTGTAGAGGGGGCTGGATGACATGACCCCCCCCCCGGTTGCAAGCTGGTCCTCCCTGACTGCAGCAGCACACTGACGGGCATGGCGAAGTAGATCGGTGCATCAATGCCAGACCTGCTCATAACTGCAGTTATGGAGGCTGACATTGTTTACCTTGTGGACAAGTTCATTCCACAGGGCAGTCCATTCCTGCAGATCATGGGCTGCTCTGCCAAACAACACATGGTAGTGCTGCACCAGGTGTGAGATGATGACATAATTCCCCTCCACTGTATAAATGGGCAAATGCTCCCTGGACAAATTGCCTGAAAGACATAAAGATGGAAACAGGTCTGAGGACCTCATACTGCAAGGTTATCATAGTTGTTAATACACATCTCTGCCCCCGCCCCCCACCATATCTGCAACAACAATCTGATCACACAATTCAACAGGTATGCCTACAGAATACCTACCGTTGGGACATATATCGTATTGTACAACACTTTGTGTTATGTGTTTATAGTCATGTTTCCTGTGGGGACACTATCATTGGTGGCCTGTTATGGACAATGTCACCTGCATGCCATTGTAAGGGCCACTATGGGTCCATATATGCATGTGTTCTGTTTGCTATGCGATTGCTGCACATCTGTTTTTTGTGTTAATGGGGATAGCTATGAATGCTGTTGAACATGATCCGGGAATGTGTGGACTATTACTACCCACATATGTTCTATAACAGTGACATGATGGCATGTTTAGGGAACAGTTGCCAGCAGAACTACCTCTCCCACCTTATCTGGCCATGTTACCAGGCCAGATCACATGTGGGACCCACCTTTGGGCTTCCTCATCTACTGGTCCTGCACTACCTTTAGGTGGAACCACCTCAGGGGATGGTGTTTCACATCCCCCCAGGAGCACACACAGACAGGATCCTGTCACCCGAAGTCAGGTCCAGGGTCTGGTGCATAGGGAGATCCACAGAGATGTGGTGGATGTGCTACAGCACCTTGAGGGCCTCAGTATACACTCACAGGGTCCGTATACTCCTCCTGCTCAGCTCCCAGCCCAGGCACCTTCAGGGCTGTGAAGCTAATGTTGTGATTGCCCATGGCTGGGGACCTTGGTCCCATTGTTCCATATGGTGGCTCATGGGCTTCCACATCACAGACAACACTCCCCATGCAGGGTGTTTACCCATCCATGTGTCATATACTGCCCCTGTAGGCTATCTTGTCTATCTTCCAACTATGTAATCTATCTTCTTGTCTATCTTCCAACCCAACCTACCTCCACAAATATACCTGCTATCCCTCCCCAAATTACCAATCCCACCTTCACAAACAAGGGCAATGTGTTTCCAACATGGGGTTCACACCTGACATAATTGATATATATATATATATATATATATATATATATATATGTGTGTGTGTGTGTGTGTGTGTGTGTGTGTGTGTGTGTATTGATATGTGTGATGTTCCCTCACACATATCATGCAGCACTGTCATTCAAAAGTAGGGCACATGTATTGATATACATATGTGTGTGTGTGTTTGTTTCTATATATGTAGACATACATACACACAAATACACACACACACATATATATATATATATATATATATATATATATATATATATATATATATATATATATATATATATATATATATATATATATATATATATATATATATATATATATATATATATATATATATATATATATATATATATATATATATATATATATATATATATACACACATAGTGTCCTAGGTTTGAGCCTTGCAAAGGCTGTTTATTTTGTTGCTGGGCAGAACAAGGGCCTTTGGACACAGAGTGATTAAGGCACTTTTAAGCAGTTGTAAGTGGGTTTGCATGGGTTTGCGCAAAGGTAAACACTGCTAACTTCCGGTTACAGTTTCTTATACTAAGTTAGCTTCTAAATTGCTTAACCTGTGTAGGCATTGCTTACCCCCATGCAAACAGGATTAAACCCACTTACTGTTGCTTAAAAGTGCTTACTTGTGCTTACCCCTGCACTAATTTATTTAAAAGAAAAGAAAAAGGGTTGATAGGAAAGTGGTGAAAAAGGGGCACAAAGAGGGAAAGACAGTAGGGAAAATAGCTAGGGATGTGCAGGACGGGTGTAGGGAAGGTCCATATCTGCCCATTTCTTCTACAGCAACAGCTGTGCATATACACTGATTTGGAGGTAGATTTGGACACCCATACCCCTGAGAGATGGGTGAGGACAACAATAATATGTTGTGAAGCCAGTTAGACCAGATTACATGTGTCCAGTGAACACATGTGTGAAATGGACAGCTATGTATGGGGCGAGATTTTTTTTTTTGGGAACAGATTGCCCTTTTTTCTTTTTAAGGTGAGAGTATGATGTTGGGGTGGGATAGTAGCTATATTTGGGGAGGTAGGTTGGGTAGGATAATAGACAAGACAGACAAGACAGCATACAGGGGTGGTATATGACACATGTGGGGGTAAACACCTTGGATGGGGAGGGGTGTTTGGAAGTCGGAAGCCCATGGGCCCCTTGTGGAAACAGTGGGACTGAGGTCCCCACCCATTGGCAGTCACCACTGCATCTTCACAGCCCCAAAGGTGGCTGTGCTGGGGGCTGGGTAGGTGGGGAAGGTTGATCCTCTAGATGTCCCACGCAGCCCTCAAGCTGGCGTAGCAGATCTCCAAACTTCCTGTGGAGCTCGCTATGCACCAGACCCTGGACCTGACGATGGGTGACAGTATCCTGCCTGTGCCCGCTTCCGGGGGTGCGAGCCCCATACCCTGAGGTGGTTACACCCGAAGGTGGTGCAGGACTAGTGGATGAGGAGGTCCCAGGTTGGGTCCCAGACATGCTGGTGTCCGGTGCCATGGCCAGATGAGGTGGGAGAGGTGGGTCCGCTGGGACCGGCCTTTCCAAACGTGCTATGGTGTTTCAATTTTAAAACATATGTGGGTTAGTAATAGTCAACACATTCCAGGATTATGTATAAAAGCATGCATAGATATTCCCATTAACCAAAAACACCAGATATGGAACAGTTGCATCACAAACAGAACACATTCATATATGGAACCACAGTGGCCATTACAACAGCATGCATGTACTTTGATGGCAGCATGCCACCAATGTCGGAGTATTTCAACATGGCGCATGCATAGAAACACATTTCAATATTTATCAAACAATAGGACATATGTGCCAACAGTAGATTTAATTGTAGACATACCGATTGAGTAGTGTATTTAGTTTATTGTTGCAGATATGGTGGGGGGGGAGATGTCAATTAACAACTTGTATATCCCTGTAGTTCTCATTACTTTCTTAGTTAGTGCTGTGATATGTACCTTACAGGTATTATTACACTACCCTATGGACTTAGTTTGGACAGAGGTACGGATGTAGACAACTATATACATGAACTGTGTTTTCCTGCAGTATACACCTCTTACCTGGTATACCTGTGGAGGTATTGTTTGTTAACACTACCAAACTGTTTCTATGCATATTCCCAGATTCCAGGTTGATGTTATGCACATACCTCTCCATCTCTTATTGCACACACTCTGGGCATGTCTTGACAACATGCAGGTGAAACTGGGACATATTTTGACTGTTGCCCTCATAAACCTTTGGTGAGTTGCTACAATGACAGGTTTGTTTTCATAGATGTTTTCCAAATATTTTCAGGCCTGACATTCAGTTATATGACATTAAATGCTGCCTAAATGTCAGAGATTATCACGCTGATATGCCAGGGAGACAGGGTAACAGGCAGCAGATATGGGCCAATTATCTGGACATTCTGGACAGATCTGTACAGTTGAGGGGTATGATTCTGCATACAGTTTACAACCACTCCCAGGATTCGAACCATGGCTGTGTCTGCTAAAAATAAAACAGTGTACACCACAGGTGAGTGTGCTATATAGATCTCGCTGTGTAGCTTTTCTCTGAATTCTGTCTATAAGTCTCCCATGGTTTTACAATCTGACCTTGCAATTACAACACTCTTATACAGGGTTTCTTAGACAGTTTTATTATGTAGCACTGTGTGGATGACAGTGATGATTAACACCTTATTAGTCAGAGATACTGCAACACTAACACTGTCATACAATACCAGTCTAAACAGTACCAGTCCAGGATTTCAATCTTTTATTTCTAGGCACAGTCTTCGTATCTGACAGACCTGTGGGGGGAATGTTTGTTAACACCACCTGAATGTTGCCACACATATTACCAGATTCCACATTATTATTATGCACATACATCTCACTCTGTTACTGCACACACTCTGGTCATAGCTTCACAACATGAGGGTGGAGTTGGGACATACTTTGCTTATTACTCTCATAACACTTTGGTGAGTTGCTAGAGTGACAGGTTTGTTCTTATAGATATATTTCCGACAATTATATCTGACAATCAGTTGTATGTCATTATTTGCTACCTAAACTTCTGGGATCATCCCACTGATTTGCCAGGGGGACAGGGTGACAGGCAGGGGACTTATGCCATCTATTTTGACTTTCTGACAATATCTGTACAGTTGTGGGGTATGATTCTGCATACAGCTTGCTACCACTCCCAGGATTCGAACCATGGCTGTGTATACTAAATGTACAACACTTGACGTCTCAGTTGACTGTGCTATTTGGATTATGTTGTCTATCTTTTCACTGTTTTCTGTTTAAGTCTCTCTCAGTTGTACAATATGACCTTGTGATTACAACAGTCGTATACAGACATTCCTACACATTTTATTTATGTAGCACAGTGTGGGTAACAGTGCTTAATACAACAGTACTGTTAAAAGTGCAACACTGCATTACCATATGATACCAGAGTAAGCACAAGCAGTCCAGGAGTTAGACCTTTATTGCCAGGCTGTTAACCTTTTATTTACATACAACCTATATGAGACTCTTCCTGCCATACTGTCTGGTTTATTCAGTACATGCCATACACAATACAGGTTTTATACTGGCAATTAATTTTCTACTACTTTTAGATTTATTTCTTATGACAGTACATGCAAGATTATTACTAACTTGCCTTGAGACACTGCCTCCACAGCCTACAGGCATGGGCTTCCCAATTCACAGCCCGCTCGTCTGCTGCTGTCAAAGACATAAGAGGAATATTTAGCCATACCTATCCATAATATACATGAGCTGGCAATTATTAAACAGGTAGTAGGATGATACTTACACATGGATGGGACATCACCCTTCTGCCTAGCCTCTTGGATCTACTGATCCAAGAGCTCCCTCTTTCTCCGTTTCAGGTCAGCATAGTGATGCCTGACCTGCTCACCAGTTTGAGGGATGCCAGTGGCACTGGTGAGGTCATGGGAGAGACGGTCCCAGGCTTCCACTTTATATTGGGAATCCTGGTACTGGCCCTGCAGCAGTCATTGGTCATGGTCTTTACAAGGAGTCTGGCCTAGACTTTGGACTCCTGGATGCCCCAGCGCTGCACCTGGAAGTGCGATCCTTCACCCACACTGGCCATAGTGCCTACAGGAGGAAGCTGCAACCGGTTATGAGATGTATTCCCACCTGTGGGGTTTAAATAGGGCCAATTTCCTGCACTTTGACATAATTGGATGGTTTTGAAAATCCTAAACTATGGACAAACCTACTTACCTAAGGTTAGCATTGCTTAAAGGGGTATACCAATGGGCAAACTGATTTAGCTGGCCTACACATTGCTTACGCCTAGTAAACAGGGGTATGCAATGCTTAGCATTGCTTAATTTTAAATTTGCATGCTATTTGCTGTTTGTCATTGATTTATCATTCATTGCATGTTATATAGTTGTTTGGTATCCGTGATTCATATGTATGTACACTGTATGGGGTCCTTGTGTTTATTGGGAGATTTCAACACTTTATTACAATGACACCTCACATCTGGACTTAATGCAGTACTCCAGTTCACATATTTATGTTATGTAGTAGGTTATACAACATAAAACTGTATATAGATTCCTTTCATGTGCAAATTTTGATTTTGCTATAGTGAGGATCTGTTTGGGGATACCTCAATTTTAGGTAGTGTTGTAATGGCTTACTGGTTAACTACTGTGACTATAGTGTATAGGGTCCTGGGTTCAAGACCTGCATGGGTTGTTCATGTTGTTGCTGAGCAGAACAGCAGCTGTTAGATACAGAGTGATCAAGGCAATTTTAAGCAGTTGTAGGCAGGTTTGCGTGGGTTTGCGAGATGGTAAGCAAGTCTAACTTCCCGTTAAATATGCTTACAGAGAGTTAGCTTCAGTATTGCTTAACCTGTGTGTGCATTGCTTACCCCCGCACAAGCGGGCTTAAACCCACTTACTACTGCTTAAAAGTGCTTACTCCCGCTTACCCAGGACTAATTTAGACAGAAATGTAACATTGCTCTTGGGAAAGTGGTGGATGCGGACACTATATGGACTTATCATTCATTATACATTATACCTTCAATTCGTATTCCTGATTCATGTGTACATATACTGTATGGGGCACTTGTATTTATCTGTGGATTTTACAACATTATTACAATGACACCTCACATCTGCATTTAATGCAGTACTCCAGTTCACAAATATATGTTATTTAGTAGGTTATATGGCAAAAAAATGTTCATAAAATTATTTCACATGGAAAATGGAATTTACTACAGTAAGACTCGAACGGTGAATGACTGCTCGCAAAGCGAACGCTCCGACCACTACACTGTTACAGTACTGCTTCAATTGCATGTATCTTGCTATTTATCTTCTTGTGCCATTTAAGCTACAGTATGTGTAGCTAAGCAAGGGACAAACCCGTGCACCTACGGTTAAATTTAATCTGTTTGATAAAAAAAAAATTGTACTGCTATTTTCTCTTGGAAGGGACAGGTTTCACTTATTGCTGTGGATTCCTGTGTGCATCTGCACATTTGGCAGACATCCTATCAACCCCCCCCCCCCATATCTCTAAGCCTCTTCAGGTACACTATCTGCCAAAGCTTGAGAAATTGTGGTACAACTACGGACATATTTTCATTATTGCTCTTATTAACTTGGGACAGTTGCTAGGGTAACAGGATTTGTTTTAATATATATTTTATCACAGATTTGAAGTTGGATACTGCAATGTATGCATTATTTACCGACTTCAATCCTGAGATCATCTCAGTGATTTGCAAGGACATAAGGGGTGCTGTATGGCCATGAGATGTGGACATTCTGTGATGATTTGTACAGTTTGGAGGTATGCAGCCTCTTATTTGGGTTCTCACACATTATTATTGCCATGCAGCACTTCCTGAGTGCAGCGGCTTGTGTGTTGTAAGAGCTCTGCTCTCAGACACACCCCCTGCACTCGTCCATGCTCCATGTCCATTTAGGAGCAGAGGCAGCGTGCCTTCATTACTATGCATGGCGCTCTGTTGTGCTGCTCTTAAATGGACGTTTCCGTGCAGGAATATGCTATACCTGCACAGAACCTTACTGAATCCTGGTGAATGATTGTTACTGAATTGTTATATTGCACTGATGAAGGCTTTCTGCTTGAACCCGTATGCTGTATCACCCTTTGTGTGTTTTGTTTTTTGTATTTTCATCCATTGGTAATCTTGCCCATGGATTTTTGTATTAAAATTCTCTTCAGTGGAATCTAGTGCTGGCTTATGTTTTTTTTTTAATTCTGTATATGTGGTGCCATTAACAAGTTCTGCCCAGGTTTGGGTTTTTCTTTAAGGCTTCAGATGTAGCTAAAGAAAGCTTTGTGGTTTTCCTCAGTTAGCTAATTTGAAGTCATGGTTAGCTTTGGAACACTTTACAAGGTATCTAATGTGCTTGTTTAAGCTGAGGGGAGAGTGTTTCCAAGTCAGAGACCATTCCTTGCTGCTTTTAGACAACAATTTCTTTATTTTATTGTATAATCTGTTTATGGTGGGTGTCCACCAGGCAGGTTTGTTCTTTTTAGAGGGTCTTACTTTGGTCCTATCAGGTACTGCTGAGTCAATACAATTTTATAGATGCTTATACAAGGTATTGGTGAATAAACTAGTACAGGTGTCCTTGCCAGTGGCAGGGGCTATGAAACTATTAATGCCATTTCATAATAGACTATAATTGGCTTTGGAGATGTTCTTTAGTCTAGTTTCTGCTAAGGGAGGGAGTGTTAATATTACTACTAACAGGACTGAATTATGATCAGACTTTACCAGTGAGAGTGGCACCCTTGGGATGGTGCAGTGATCTCCTATGTTAGAGAGTACCAGATCCAAAATGTTTGGGCCCCTTGTAGAGGTGTCAACCAACTGATCCAAGACATTGGAATTAATGAAGTCCAATAATTTTTGGGCAAGTGTGATTGTGCATGTATATTTTGCCCAGTCTATGGATGAGTAGTTAAAAATCACCCATAACCAGGGTGTTTGATTGTATCTTGAGTGGCTCAAGAAGATCCAAGTAGGCAATGTAGGTATCCTGGTTCATAGAGGGGGTCCTATAGCTGGCTATAACTTGGAGGGGGCACTTGCCTTCAGTCACTTATATCTGGAGTAATTCAAGGGAATTGTTATTTTTAACTAATCAAGACATGTATTTATCTTTGATGAATATTGATAATCCACCTCCTTAAGATCTCCCACTTCCAGTTATTGGTCTGAACATGTGAAAGGCATTATAACCCAGCATGGCCGGGGTGCTTTCCACAGCCTTAAACCAGGTTTCTGCAACTGCACAGATGTCAGCATCTTCCAAGTGAGAACTGCTTCCAGCAAGTGCAGTTTCAGGTTTAGACTCCTAGCATTTAGCAGCATAACCTTAAGGTTGTTTTTGAGGATATTTGTTATGTCTGGCATTTTGTTCTTGTGACAATGCCTGAAAAAGGCACTATGGGGAAGGCAAGTGCCTTACCCAGTAAATGAAATCTTACAGGTGATAGATGAGGATCATCTCTAGTGAAACATCAATGAGGACCATCTCTGGTGAAACATCAAGGTCTATCGACTGTGTCATCCAGGCTGACAGGCATTGGATCCCCCTGGAGTGACACCAGTAGTTAAGCCAATTGTTGAAGTGAATCATTACTTGTTCATATTATGGCATCATCCTAGGTGAAGGTAGAACACCACTTAAGTCTAGGGACATACCTGCTTGCCTTACTGTATTGCACCACTAATACTCCTACAAAAAGTCATAATAAAAGGAATTAACCCAAACATATGGTCTATAACCAGTTGCACTACATCTTGTTATGAAAGATGGGCTTTTACAAAATGTAAATTCTCACGTCAACTGACTTTTATATCTCAGTGGTACACGTTATGACAGCAGTATTAAAGCTTGACCATTGCAAATAAAAATACATTCTGGTTAAGCAGAAAAACTGAAGCTGCCACACCAAGTCAACTAAAAGCCATACAATCCATGGCGCAATACACACTCAAGTGACCAGTTGAGTCCATCTTGCACTGTAGGCAGAAAAACTGATGAGAAACCAGGACCAGTAGGCAAAATAACTGCAGTGAAGTCATATAAACCAGAAAAATGGATTAGGTTTCAAAAAGTCATGTTAGTACAAGCACAGAAGAATGAGCAACCTATACTGAACGCTGTTCATATGGACAAGCTATACAATAGGCACAACTGAAATGTATTAATTTCTATTGACATCTGTTACTATTGTACTGGAGGCCAAAAAACTGCTGGGTAACAGGGACTAGTAGGCAAAAAGAACTGAAATGCAGGCAACAGGCCCAAATGAAGTGTATTACAAAATACATATTATACAATGACTCCCTATTACTATCAGAAAATGTGCACATGACTGGTCCAGCCCAACCAGTGTGCCTATTATAAATCCCACAATATACCAACTGAAAAAGTTCCGGTTGCCCAGACTTTTTTTCTGTTGGTATAAAGTGCCTCAAAACCTTTTTTTTTTAACATTTAAAAAAAAAAGAGAAAATGGAGCAATGGAGACTTTCTTTTCTCCATTGCTTCCGTTTCAAAGCATTGATGTACTGGGTATGCATGGGAATGCAAATCCCATATGCATGTGCAGTACATCAAAATGAACAAGCAGTATACCACAACTGGTGGAAGAACAGTAATCTGCCGTTATACAAAGACATTAATTAAGAAAAGTAAGTATTTTTTTTCCTTAAATAATGTCATTGTATAATAGCAATAACCGACTCCGTGGTTGTGGTGTATTGAAGAATTACCCATGGTTGCCTTTGTTTAATCACTCAGGCTTCGCCTTCATGATTAAACCACACCAACCGTGGGTAAATCTTCAATATACCACACCACGTCATCGGTTGTTGCTTTATTGTATAATGACTTCTACTGATGTCAGTTACTATTGTACCACTGGCAGAAAGTCTGAAGAATTACTGTGACCAGTAGGCAAAAAAACGGAATGAAAAAGGCCCAAATCACAGTTTTAGTTAAATGCTAAACACTGGAGGTGAACCTCATCTTTTTCTAGAAACTTCTGTCCCTTTCATATCCCTCAAACATGTGAAAAGGCCCAAAAAGATTTAAAAGATTGCTATTACAAGATCTCTGCAACAGAGGAGTAAAGTCTAAAAGAACAAATTGTTAGTTAGGTAGAAAGTCACAAGTTGTAAGGGGAGCACGCCATACTATGAGGTAAGAAAAAAGTTATGGAGCAAAAAATAAGACATTCCCCCAAAATTATTCCCACTTTAATCATAAACCAGCCAAAATTCAGGAATGTAGTGTCATAATGACAGGAAATGCAATGTACACATGTATAACATTTTCATACACCTACCCACTACCTCTCAATCTTTTGGCACACAATTCTGAACAAACTAAAATAATTGGTAGAACAAAGTAGTACAATTGTGGACTTGCTAAAAAACATCATTTATGAGGGATATAAGAGAAGTGCCAACCAACCATCTAGAGGCAGACATTCCCACAACTACCGTCCCCACCCCTTGGCACAAGAATTCTGGACAAAAGCATAAAACCAGGGAATATACCATGCATTACCTGGATGATATGAAGTCCATTTTTCTAGTAGCTTCAGCCCTCAACCTTGTGCTACATAATCATTTTGTGAGCTTGAAACAGCCCCAAAATATCAGGCAAACATTCTACAACATTCTCCCAGGCTGCATCCATGATCTCTTATCACAATAATTCTAGTAGACAAAGCCAAAAATAATGGCAGAACAAATGCTTAACATCAAGGACAGCTTAAAACATTGCTATGATAAACTTAGAAAGATACTGGAATACCAGGGTTTGCATTAGCATGCATTAAAACAGTACATTCTGCAGAATTTTCACAGACCCCCCCCCCAGTGTCTCAGCAAAATAACACTAGACAAAGTAAACACAAACTAAAAAAATGAGACAAAGGCGTAACATTATGAATTTAAAACATTGTACTTATGAACTAAAAGATGCCAAGACATTTTGCAGGAGCATGCAATGCATGACATACATTTTTGATGAGAAACAGTCTAAAATTACCAGACAAACATCTAAACATTGTGCGACATTCTGGCATTCTAGCAGACCTAGCCCTCTCTTAATCTATCAACTTAACAGTTCCAGACAAAGCCAAAAACAATCACAGAACAAAGGTGTAACATCAGGGATAAACTTAGAATGAGATAAGAATAACAAGGTTTACATGATCATTTATTATAATATCAGTACATTCTGCAGAATTCTCAAAGCTCCCCCAATGTCTTAGCACAATTCTGAATGAGGTAAAAGCAAAATAAGAAGCAAGACATAGGCGTAACATTAGAGATTTTAAACAATGTATTTATGAACTAATAAAGATAGCAGAACAAATTTTTCAGTAGTATGCATTGTGTGAATCCATATTTTTGATGAGGAACAGACCAAAAGTACCAGGCAAACATCTAATTATGTGACAATTTCAGAGCCCCTACCCCTCTATTAACCTCTCAGGTTAACAATTCTGCACACAGCCAAAAATAACTGCAGAACAAACGTGAAACATCACGGATAGTTTAAAACATTGCTATGATAAACATCAGTCAATTTTGCAGAATTCTCACCCCCCCCCCCCCCCACACACACACACACACACACACAAAGTCTCAGCACAATAATTCTGGATGAAATAAAACAAAATAAAAACAAGACAAAGGCTTAACATTAACAATGTGTTTACACATTCCTTGGGATTCATGAAGCTTGCGCCAGGCGCAGGCATAGTGTAGGCGGTATAATGCCAAATATGGCCACCGAGCGATTCAGGTACGATCCAATTCCACGTGCACTACTAGCATATGCCATACATGACATCAGCAGTGGGGTGTGCCACTGTAGCTGTAAGCACATTGGAACAATGCAAATCCGGGCTGCCCATTGCTAAGTAAAGCCTCAGGATAGGGGGTGGGGATGTAGGTATAGCATAGTTTAGCTGAAAGCACATATGGTGCCCGAAAGCGCATGTGTATGTGGATGAAAATGTGCCCAAAACCCGTGCACCATAGCTCAAACAGGAAGGTTAGGGGAAGAAAATAAGAAAATGCAGCAGTAGGGTAATTGGAGTACAACTGAGCAATTAACACCTATTAACTCCCAGTGGGCAATCGATGCAGCTAACAAGTCTGCTCGCAGCAACCTGCAGAACAGGATAGGGGAGGTGTCGGATTGCAAAGAAAAGAGAACTGTCACCGCAGAGCAAAGAAAACCTGCAGCAGATCAGCTATAGAACACATTTCACAGGATAAGCCAGGTTTTGGAAAGTACAAAAGAAAGTAGGCTGCTGGATGCATGCCAGAAAATGGGAGGGGAAACGTTAAGAAATGTTAAGGGAAGGGCAAGAGGTAATCCACGGCAGCTAAATGTAATTCAACACCAAAGGCACCACCATAGCAGTACCTGTGGTAAAACACATAAGATACCCTGTAGCTCCGATTGTACATACACACCCTATGACATCATCAGTGTTCAAAGCACAATAGTATAAAGTATGAAGGCACCTCACACACACCTGTGTATTCCCAAACACTGCACCATCGATGTAAACAGACGGGGAACTTTTACAATGTACATGTTGGGAGCTGCCATAACTGTGATTCATCACCATGTGTTGGTGACTGAAGGTGTTGTGGAGGATGATGCTGACAACCACAGCAGGCCCTGGAGGAGGAGAAGAGTGTTCAGACCAAGGTTAACCTACCAGGGGCTACATGATCTGGAGATAGTAGAGCATTACAGGGTGGACAGGGACATCTTACAGCAAATAGTTGAGCTGTGCTGGCCATGCCTGAGATCCAGAAACAACAGAGGGGAACCCATCCAAGTGGACACAAAGGTATGTGTAAGCGTGAGAATACTAGCTAGAGGTACCTTTCAAATGCCAACTGGAGATATAATGGAGATCTCACAGGCATCAGCATCCAGGATACTACACCAGTTCCTGGATGCCATGTTACCACATGCCAATGAGCATATATACTTCCCCCGAACTCAGGAGGAGTTGGCCAGCAATATGTGTCTCTTCCACCATGTGGCACACTACCCGGAGGTACTGGGGGCGATAGACTGCACGCACATACATATCAAGTCACCACCCGGTGAGCATGGTAGGCACTACATAAACCGCAAGGGATACCACTCCATCAACTGCCAGGTCATGTGCAATGCCAAGAGCATTATCATGGATGTGTGTGCTGGCAGCCCTGGAAGCTACCATGACTCCCACATCTGGCATGCCTCACAGCTGTATCAGGTATTTGTCAGGGGGGACATCCCATATGGCCACCTTGTGGGGGATGGCGGCTATGCACTGGAGCCGTGGATGATGACTCCCATCAGAAATGCACACACACACACCTATGCAAGAATGCCATAATGAGGCACACGCACAAACCAGAATCATCATAGAACATGTGTTTGGGATGCTAAAATCATGGTTCCATTGCTTGGACATATCTGGTGCAGCCTTGCAATACTCTCCAGGCACGTGTGCCCACATCTTCATAGTATGTGCCATGCTACATAATATGATCCTGTGGAAACAGCTGCAGCAGGGACATAATGGTGAAGGCCCTCACAGCCCACCGCAATTGCCAACGCCATCACAGGCACAGAGGGATTCAGACAATGAACACCCTGCGCCAGCCCCAGTAGGCAGATGGAGGAGTGCCCAATATGCCCACGCCTTGGCAAACAGGGAACGTATAGCACATACACTGACAGTGTAGGCCCCTATGGACTGACACACCTCTCCACCTGCACACACAGTAAACTGGATGGCACACACACACGACCATCTGTAAATTGTAATGTATAGGTGGCCTACTGTGTGAATCCTACATAGGCAGCCCTCAACCATTGCACACACAAAAGCTATTGGAACAAGGAAAGTCAGCACCTGAACAGTACACACACCTAACAGTATATGTTGATACTGTATGTATAGGTTCTTAGGTACATCGGTAGGTACATGCCCGATTGTCAGAGGCCATTCATCAACCGAGGCAAACAGTGTCTGCTGTCACCACCACATCGATTAACCAACTGTCCCTCAGTGGAGCAGAGCCAATTGTGGGATCCACGTGTGTAATCACTGTTCCCCAAACACTCTGCATGGATTCCCTGGTGTGTTAATGAGGGGCCCCATATAATGTAATCAGGGATGTAGTGGCAAAGCATGGGGAGTACCAGTGACAGGTATCTGTCACCCCAGCATGCTCCACCTATGGTTGTGTGAAGGTGTAGCACATTATAGTGTGTGGCTCACTGTGACATAGATTCCCAATGCTGGAGCACATCCATTAAACATCACTTGGACATACCATTAATAGGTCTCATCCATATGTAAACTAACTGAGTTACACATTTGATTGCAGTATGGAGTAACAGCCATAGTACAGTCCACATACAAAACACCATAACACATGTACAAATCCCAGATGCCCAAGTGGTAAATGCACTGACTGTTGTGCATGTTCCCAGTTCCACGTCCTGCAAGGGCTGTTACGTAATCCCGAAGGCATGAATAATGGATGTTGGATGCAGGTCATCAGATCAGGTTTAGCACATGTTAGTGGGTTTATGCATTGGCAAGTGCTGGTAAGCGTCGTTTAAACATGACTATACGGATATGAGTGAAACAGGGCTAAGCTTTGCTGAATATCACGCAGATCACAGTCAACGATGTCCAGAACAGGTGAAACTAGCATTATTCACCCCTGTACTAATAGTGCCTGCTCTGAAAGGTAAAACGACCACTGCCAGGTGTAGAACATGCAATCATGTACACAATCACCTAACACTAAGCTACCCGAGATGTACCAACGGCAGGTGTGTATTGTGACAGGTTAAAACACAAACATGCGGAGTTCAGGAAACAGTATACACCGCCATGTACACAACGAAAGGTGTGTTCTCCCTCTCACTCTCTCTCTCTCTCTCTCTCTATATATATATATATATATATATATATATATATATATATATAAAATAGAGATAGAAAGGGTGATAGAGAGATATATGTCGATATATACGGATTCACCTATATCTGCAAATATATAGATAGGTCTATGATATGTACACAACCATGGAGGTACAAATAAATAGGATACTGCCAACTACCGAATGTTTTACATACCGACACGTATAATCACGAGGCTTAAAGATTGAAAGACCACAGTACCTGAACACTAGAACTGCGAGTAATATTATCATGATGTTAAGGGACATTTAGTTATCGCTACCAGTGCTGCGGTCCAGGTAGGTACTCTGTTCAACTGTGTTTGTGATTGCTGTAATCTGTGTAAGTGTGTGCTGAGGGTGCTGTGTGTGTTTCCATGGGACTGTAATGTGTGTGTGTGTGTGTGTTTGCATCCTGTGTCTGTTAGTGCTAACTCGGAGGTAGATCATTACGGTAGGTGTGGTCCTAGCTGGCCATAGGCATACAGTTACCACCTGTCCCACTTTAAGAGGGACAGCCCCTCCTTGGGCAGTTGTGTCCTGACAACAAATATTAAAAAGGGCAAATGTCCGAGATTGTAGGACATAATTATGTCCCATATATTATGTAATAGTTGCATTAAATAGTTATGCCTGTATCTAAAATACGTAAATGTTACAAGAAACATGATAAGTAGCTAAAGTGCTACAAGAATAAGTATGTATTTAGGATAAAAGTACATTCTATCCTGTGTACTGACTGTGGGTATGTGTCAGCCTGTAAACACCGATGTGTGTCCTGCAAATGTCTTACTATGGCCATTTGAAAAGGTGGCAACCCATGCCAAAGAGTTTCAGTCACCAACACAACTGCAATGAGTGCAAATATCTGTGACAGAAATACATGAGACAGCTGTCATTTAGTAACATTCCCTTACATATCGATGTATTTCCGGAAGTATTGAAGTATCAACCTCACCTGCATGCTATATAGGAACCAATTAACAATGGCTCAATGTATAAGCCTGCAACAACCATAGTTTTAGTCTACTAAATGATAGGTCTACAATTAGAGAAGGAGCCCACACACACATATGGAATATGTAGAAATGCAGTCCCCACAAACCTGTATATGCTATGTACACCCATCTACATCTCCCCCACTCTCGAAACAATTGCAATACAGACTGTAATAACATCACAAACATCCACTCACTCAATTACATCTGCAGAAGTGTTAACATACCTTGTGAGAGACACATTTGTAATGGCGCCATGTGAAATCGTAGCTGTTGTATAATGGAACAGACGACGATGTTACAGGTTTTGTTTGCAATAGACCCTTATCAGATGGTTGAGATGACAGGTACACTCACATGTAAAACCACATACTCTAGCCGTCACACACAATCCACGGGGGACATGAATTCAAAATATCCATGTCTCTCCAAATAGCAGTTGCAATTCCTTACAACAAAACACATACAGGCCGTCTCCCCAAAGGTAGGACAAAAGGGCAACGCCCAAGTGGAGAATTCAATTATACCCCACCATTGCCACGTAATTGGTGAATGGAGTAGCTGCACAGCTGATGTGCATGTAATAATTTACTCAGGAACACCAATTGGTGGCAGGATACCACATGTTACAGGTATCTACGTATATAAGGATGCCTTGCCATACATTCAAACTGTATGCCCATACCATAGAACCGTTTAAACAGGAAAGGTGTAAGAGAGATATACTCAGAACGCTAACAAGGTATGTAGAACACTCAGTATGTTAGTGCATGTAGAGCCTGTTTTGTATTGATTAAAGTGTATGCAATGCATAAAGTGGGAAAAGGTATTATGTAGTGATGTCTTGTTGAGCATAGTAATGCTTGTAGAAATTGTGTGTCCTGCTGTGGGCCACAAGGTAAACATCGCATACACCACAAGGGATGCTACATGAGGCCTTTAAACAGAACAATTCCACACCACCCGCCATCAGTGGTAGGGTTTGCCCAACAAGTACGTGCCATAGCAGGGGATAGTATATGTTGATATACTGTCACAGTAGGCATGTGTATGGGCATATAACGAGAATAACATGCCTAAGGTGGTCCTGCTGTGCAAGGATGTTTTGCATTATGGGATAATATTTAAAATCTGTGTAATGTACAGTATTTTAGGTAGATATGTCAGATATTTTACACAGCATAACTGTTATATCATGCAAACAAAAGGTATGTCTATTGGCATGTACAATACACAATAACAGGATACATATGGCTTGTATTCACAGGACACTGTAACAGCATGATAGCTAATTGAAATGGAAGAGCTACTCAATTATTCATGCACAAAGGACATGTAATAGCTTCACAGGTTCATAGTTAGGTACTATGCTGTCTGGCCAAGTCCATTTGTAAGCCCAACTATAGTGTTTTCACCAGCGGCACCTCCCTAGGGTAGTGTCCTGTGAACAGCAGAGCCATTTGTTACCTGCACCCATGTACAGTACAGCCACTGCAGTGATCCCTGGTGTACTTGTGTGTCTCCTATCCACCCATCGAGGTATCTCATGAAGAGTGCTAGTGAGGGTCCCTGCTTGATGTACATAGGAATCATGTTCCAAAACATGGTGAGTGTCTGGTTCAGGAATGTATCCCTCAAGCACGTCCCATTCATCGCTGCATTTGTGTACATATCCATGAGCATGTTGCTCTCAGTGGCTTTTGCTTATGTTGCTTATGTGGAGTATATCCATCAATATTGTTGTGGACATGGGCCCTGTATGTTCAGCAGAGGTCACCCATGAGTATGCAGTATGCAAATGTGCACAGTTGTGGTGTCTGTAGTTGTGCTGCATACGTCATCCTTCGGAGGTCAATAATCCTCATGGTGTGTTAATGTTGTGGTATGTAAAGCCGTTGCTGTTTTGTAAGGTACACCCCAAAAGGGGTGTTGTACCCTTGAATGTGTGTCATACTTCAGGAGTATAGCGGTACAATGGGTGCCTTTGTTCCAGCTACAAACCCATTACAGATAAGGGTGGCCACGTAGAAGGATATCCATGCCACATTGGCAATATGGTTATCAAAGGAGTGGGTGCTATATACGTATATATTAAGATCCCGTATAATGTCACATGTATGTAAGGGACTACTACCTATGTGATAGTCAATGGGTGATTGGTGTAATCCAAAGGGGATGTCTATGCACCTTGTGTTATGCAGCTCATAATGGGAGGCACTGCACTATTACCCTGCTGAGTATGGTCTGCAAGTCCATGAACCTTTATCAATGTAGATGTTAGCAGTACAGATGTAGATGACAGTACGGATGATTTCACACTGCATAGCATACCTGTGACAGGTCATAGGACATCATCACTCATACTGTGTTCCAGCTATACTGAGTATACTAGATGTACCTTTGTATGTTACAGGAGTGTTCTACCAGTGGCCTGTTGACAGAAGCAACACTACAAAAGGTGTCTGAGTGATGTGTGCATATCACACCAGTGGCAGCTACAGTAAAACAGGGTTAATGTTTTGTACTCCCCCCTCATTGTAGCCCATACCACACAGACAAATGGGAGGTATCTGCGTATGTAAGGATGTGAATGGCCATGACCTAGGAGCAATAGCTGTCTCAGTGTTGTGGACAACATACAGAATGGGCTTTGTGGGTGAGGTATGTGACATATGTGCACAATCTGACAGCTGCTAATAGCATTGTCACCGCTAGGTGAATATCCCTGTACCCATTAACTACCACCTAGGCAGCGGTCAACATTATGGACACTGTGTGTAAGGGATGGTGCTGTGCAGTTCACCTCCCTGAGCTGGTGACATCTCCAGGCCTATTAGGTAGTCATACGAGGCACCCAAGTCATGACAGGGTGCCATCCATGAGCATGGAGATCATTGGACAGGCATACTCAGCACTCGGGTGACCAATATAGGATCACATATCACCTTTAAGGGGTATTGGCCATGCGTGGATGGGTGACACCAGCCTTCACAATCCTCACTTCCACTATGCAGCATGCTGGCTACCTTGCATAAAGACATGTGCAACACTGTGATGTTGGACATGCTACACGTACATATCCTGATCTGAAAGACATATGTCATGGACAACCACCTTCCTACTACAAGGATCGCCACATGCTGGACAGATCCCTGTGCCATACATGTTACATACTCCTGCCATACCATGGAACCCTGTCCCTCAAAGCTGCACATGTCATCTCTGTCATACATGGTGCGATGACCGCATGGTAGAGGTATCATTAACTGTCTGGATCAGTAATGGGGCACTGATGCACTTGGCGGTGGCAAAATGGCTGTCGGATACAGCTAGAAAACCTCACATCCTATGCCCATACATGGCCCAGGGCATACACACTACTGCATGACCTTGCCCGTACATGCTATAGTTGATAACCATCCCTGCGAATAACGTCCGGCTAGCCATTGTCCCATGTGTATCACATGTGCAACACAGGCGATACTTGTCAGGACGTTGAACTGCTGTACAGTGCCTTGTAGATGTATACGGCAAAACACATGCATGTAAACGTTTCCGTGTGCATGTCTGCATTGTCACTGCTCATGTCCGTTAAGGCAGTGTATGATATGTGACAAATACACAGCATCAAGGTCAACAGCATTACTGTGGACACATCCAGACATGTGCTGATAGGTAAGAACACCAGTACAGGCAAACAGACATGCCCACATCAAGAAAGCATTCACATGGAGTATGAGCAATGTAATGAGGTGACACACATATATGGTGATGATATCCAATGTACAACGGGTGTTACATGTGTGTGACACAAACATGTCAGTCAAGTCAGTGTCATGATGATTTGCAAAGATAACTGTTCATATGCACTAGATTTAATACAAATGTATGTGCAGCTGTAACACTGTACATCTCTGTGATTATGTGACCTGTCTCCATCATTACATCTTCCAGATAATGCCTCATTCACACCCGCCAGCGTATAGCGGCCTGGAGAATGGTGCCCTCATACCGTATCTCCATGATAACTATGAGGTATTGTTCAGCCATGTGCCACAGCATGTACAGCAGCGTGACGACCTGTGGCAGGAACTTTGCAGGAGGGTTAATGATGTTGGTGGCCATAGCCGCACCTACCAGCAGGTGCACAGACACTGCACGGACCTGATACGACATGCGAAACAGCGTGCCAATGCAATCGCCAAGGAACAAGGTAGAACAGGTGGTGGGCCATCAACCCAGCCCCCACTCACACCTACTGAGGAGCTACTGACCAGCCTGGGGACACCCTCAGAACAGCATCCACAAACACTAGCTGCCATTGTGGAGGTGGTTGTCTCCCAACCCCCGAGCCTGAAGTTGCCTGGTAAGTCACTACTGCACATACAACTATTATATCCCATTTAGTTGCATGTGTCACTGTACAATATGTAATGTAACATCATATGCAAGGTATGTTTACACACATGCCGCATACTATAGTATGCTACCCTGTGTATGCACACATGTGCATACTATATGCTATTATACAGGCGAATGTGTTAACATGCACAGTGCACCCTGTAGCTGTCATACAGTCATGGATAATGTTCAAACTGCTGTGTCTCCCCTATAGAGGTACCTCTGGTGTGCCGCACAGACATCAGTCCATTGCAGGTGAGACAGTTATCAGTATCAGGCATGTTAATGCATAGATCTATTCGCCATGTGGCCAGTTAACACATGTACACATAATGTATGGTCCAGTCACAATATACAGGTCGCATCTGTCAACAATCAAACTGGCTACCCATGTGCAATATATACAAACTAAATGAAACACCGACATGAAACCACAGTATCTGTCATTGCTAGATGTGTGGACAGCTGTGCATACAATGGTGGAGGTGTTGTTCAATGTAGGAATATGTACTATACATTGGAACAACACATGTGTGGTACGCAAACAGTGCCACGCAGTGAGCTGGGATATGGGCAGCCCACAGGATTCATCATTGTAGAATATGCCTCTGCAATGGGTGCACACATTGTGATGTGCCATCTGACATGTCCCAGACATGTAGTGTTCCGGCTGCGACATTGTCTCACTATCCCATAATACATACCCCACATACCAAACATACAGCCCCTTGTCTGCATAACCCTGTGGACAGTGATGTATCTGACATCTATGGGTGTATGTCATATGGGACAACACAGACATGTGAGATAGTCGGCCATCGCAAACATTTGGCCAACACATGTTCACACATGGCCATGGAGGATGGCCAGAGACATGTAGCAACACACAGTAGATGTGATGTGTATACACCCTGTTGCACATTGTCCACACATGGTCCGACTATAGCCTTTGTTGAATGGTTATATAGTTGATGTGGAACACTGGACATCCTAAAAGCCTGTGCACAGCTTGTGGATGTGTCACTTAATTCGACCATATAAGATGTGTTGAACATCATGACTGTGTCACAGCATGACAGTAGTCACCTGTACAGCTTCCACAGACATAGCCACCACATCAGGCCACAGATACTGTACATTTCCCTTGCTGCTGTTAGACATCACTGTCAGCCATGCACCTCGTGTGTGTGGTACATAAATGTCATGTGGGAAATGGTGTATTGACAAGTCTGCCATGTGTGGACATGGTTGCCAGGCAGCTAAGACATTTTAGTAGTTGTGCAGGGGTGTCATCCGTAGGTCTTCCAGTGACCTGTCACATGACACAGCACGGTTTAGTGTGTATACACCTCAGCGACGTGGGTCACAATCCACAGTAGTTATGTAATGTGTATGCATGCAGTCATGGCTATGCACTGTGTGTATATTCCACACTGTATAGCAATATAGACACCTCATGATGCCATGCAATGGCACAGTGTCTGTACTTCACACTGTATAGCAATGTAGACGCCTCATACTACCCTTCAATGCTCACGCACATCTGCTAAAAGTGCATTCTATCTGTAGGGCATACAGACAACACTGCAATGTGATATCCATTACACTGCTGTACATGTGTCAGGACACCATTGTGTCAGACATGTATGCATGTCAATGCACATGTCAGCAGATTACATGTCATACTACATGTTAATGTCAAGGTCACATCAGCCATGTGTACTGTTAACCTGTGCTGGTCCACATGGTGTATCACAGGGATGCATGCTTACTACCATGATTGTGTGAACTGCATGGCTTCTGATATGACACCTGCTTGCTGTTGTGTGCAACCCAGGGATGTATGCTAACTACCACTATTAATGTCTGAGCTGCATGCCGTCTGCTGTATCACATGCATGCTGCATGCCTTCTGTCAAATCACATGCATGGTCTGTCTCTGTGTCTGTGTGTGTGTGTCTGTCTCTGTGTCTGTGTGTCTGTGTCTGACTCTGTGTGTGTCTGTCTCTGTGTGTGTCTGTCTCTGTGTGTGTCTGTCTGTGTGTGTGTCTGTCTGTGTGTGTCTGTGTCTGTCTCTCTGTCTCTGTCTGTGTGTCTGTGTCTCTGTCTGTGTGTCTGTGTCTTTGTCTCTGTCTGTGTGTCTGTGTCTCTGTCTCTGTCTCTGTCTGTGTCTCTGTCTCTCTGTCTCGGTCTGTGTCTGTGTCTATGTCTCTGTCTGTGTGTCTGTGTCTCTGTCTCTGTCTGTGTGTCTGTGTCTCTGTCTGTGTGTCTGTGTCTCTATTATAATGTATAGTCTTTCTTTGCATTCACAGGTGATGTAGGTGCGTTACCCTCCTGCGGTCCACATGATGTTAGTGTCCCCACAGACTCTAGCAGTGATGAACATATGTATGAGGTACAGGCAGCATTGTCACGGGCTGAATCTGTGCCAATGGTTGCCATCCCAGCTATATCTCCCTCTTCCCCGCACACAGTTCTCATGCCAACACATACCCCATCGCCAGTGGCCATAGAGGAAGGACAGTCAGTGTGTGTTAGCTTGGAACAGGAATGTGTGGTGGCTACAGAAGGTGTGTCTTCACACCATGGTGTCAGTGTAATGACTGCAGATGTGCCAGACAGGCATGTGACCAGTGCTGCTCGTAGGAGGACCTCTGGCAGACATGCACCTACAGGACAGAGCGCAGTAGTTGGTGTCACCAGACGCATGTTTCAGACTGTAATGGTGGCACAGGCATGTGTTGAATGGCAGAACAGAGAAGGGCAGAGGCTTCAGAGGGCTGCTATCCATTCTTTAAATGACAACATACAGGCATTGGCAAATGCTCAACAGCAGATTGCTGACGTTCTGGACAGGCGATTGGTTGACATGGTTGGAATCCTTGACCGTGGCATGGCAATCTGCGAGCGTGAGCTGTCTGTGCTGGAACATCTGGTAGGAGTGAGGCATAGGCCACGTGGACGTAGGCCAGTTACACCACCTGGTGCAGGTCAACGTGAATGAGCTACCTCAAATGCCTGCTCCCACAGTGCTAGTAACAGTGGCAGTGCAGCTGGTGCTGCACTGTCCACACCAGGACACAGCAGGCCACGTGGACATGGCCCTGGACTTTCCCAACAGGGACACAGTTCCAGTGGACATGTGTCATCGGACAGTAGCCAATCTGTACCTCTGCCTGGTAGCGCCCGTGCAACCCTTGGCAGGCACAGGTCACGTGGCTGTGGCCAGACACAGTGAGCTGTACATCCTGGTCTGTACAATCTGGAGCTGTCAATAATACACCTGTGTAGGCCGGACACATGGCGGAACTGTGTGCACACGTACACGCACACAGCAGAAACATCTGTAGGGCACCGCAACAACCACATGCATAACAACCACACATGTCCAATGAGATCACCGGCCCTAACCCACATACATGATGTCATCCATTGGTGCAGCCTATGCCCCTGGCAAACATTATCACCCTGTGCATATGATGATGCCTGTGCTGCATCCCCTGCCATCCACACCATCGGTGCAGGGACATGCTCATATGGTCTGATGCACAGGGTGAACAGAATAGGGAGATAAGTGCATATTACATTTGTTGTGTACTGTTGACACGCACCAGACATACCATGTAGTACAGGTTTAGAATGCATTGTTATATGTTCACAGTATGTGTCTTGGTAACAACAGTAACAGCATGTTGGTAATTATGCCCTGCTTCCCTCCTTAAGGTCTAATTGCATGTGCCATTACGTTAAAGTGTTTGCAGTTAGAGTGCATTGTTGTATGTTCACAGTATGTGTCTTGGTAACAACAGTAACAGCATGTTGGTAATGATGCCCTGCTTCCCTCCTTAAGGTCTAATTGCATGTGCCAATAAGTAGCAGTGGTTGCAGTTTCCCATGTGTAAATGTGGAGTACTCACAGGCATGTATGGCAATACCAGCATGCTATACGTAGCCTCAACCTCACTGTTAGAAAGGCTACCATTCCACAGATGTCCACACATCTACTGATCCAGAAGCATGTGAGCTGTCTAATAGGCTACAGTGGCTAGAGATGTGACAGCCATACCAGGTCATATCGCAGGAACAGTGACATGGTGCGGGGGGTTTACACAGCGGTCTGACTGATGTCAAGGGTAGAGCCCAGTTGATAGCATGAGGCCTTGCTGTGTAGCAGTAATACACTGTCACATTACAGGATGAGAACACGCACAGACATACACAGAAACACACAGTAACATGCCCACACTCACGGGGTCAACGACACTATAATGCACACTCGATAGTGTTGAGGTGAGGACCCCTGCCTCTGTGGTAATCACCTTCACAGTACTGTGCACCCACATGATGCGACACAGAGAATGAACATGTACAGGTAGCCAGTAAGGCTGAGACCAATGGCATCAACAGGGTAGTAGATTGCATCACCATGAGGGGTTAGGGATCCTGTCTGTTCTGTATGGTAGCATACACCCTCACTCCATGCACCAGACAGCCATACATACATACACACACACACACACACACACACACACACACACACACACACACACACACACACACACTGTGGAGTCCACAAATGTCATTCACATACAGATAGCTGACATGTGTGTGATACACACGCCACCCCTGCCTATGTCTTGCTTTCTACACTTCAGTATGTACAGATCTCTACAACAGTGTATAGGGATGTGTAACAATTGGGATATATTCATACGTGGCATATATGGTCACACAAGCAAACACACATGGCAGTACTGTGAATTATACACCTGCTATATGATACATCTGACAGGCATGCAGCAGTATTGGCCACATTATGTGTACTGACTCTACCTTCGGCAATTGTGCTGCTATATGCACACGGGAGGACGTAAGTGTTACAGGTGTCAAGTGATTTACAGTCAGTAACATTCTGACCGCTGTGTAGGTTGTATGTCTTCACCTTCAAGTAACAGTAACATAGAGTACTGTTTGCACATGTCATGGTAGGACGGCTTGTGACACACCTGTGGGCTGTCTTCAGCAAATATCCATCTGCAAAGGTGGACCACCACTTTATGTACACACATCCATCCATACCTGATGTGCATCCTACTGTACTGTCAGTATTTTACCATATACAGGTGTCAATGATGGGGCTGCATTGCAACTGCATGTTGTAGTTAGACACAGATGAACTGCATACATCAGCTACTGCACATGCATGGTAGCTGAATGCACACCACTACATGTACATGTGTGTTGGTCCTACATTCCTGTCATGTAGCCATGTTTGTATGCATTGCAATTGGTGGACGTGTGATGACATACATGACACATGGACTGTTGTATGATATGATAGTTGCCATGGGTAACTAGAACAGAGGGAATGTTACCTCAGTCAACATTGCTACCTTATGTACTGTTAGCATTCAACAGCCATGGACCTACCGTCCATGTGCATGCATGTGATTGCTGTAGCCACTTGTCTGCATGGAGGACAGCAAAAGCTATGCTATGTACATATGTGTTGTGTGTGTGTGGGCCACGCACATATCCACAGCAATTACATGTATATCATATCCAAACATGAGTGTTTTTTGGTGTACAGCAACAGTCATCTGTTAAAGCTGTATAAGACCCAGGGCCCCTGCTATGTGTAGAGCTGACCTGGTTATGAACAGTGGTATCATTGCATTGCATAACACATGATGGAACCCTGTCAGTACATGTGTAGTCTGCACAGTTGCTGTAGACCTATGTTCAGTCCACTGGTCATGAGTAACATGGTGTTGTAGTAATGTATGGATGTGTGTTGCTGGTCCAAGGACATGGTGACATCTGAGGGCTACATAGTAGAATGTGGCATTTACCACTGTGATCTGCACCTGAGACATCTGTGATGGCTCTTGAGTGTGTACTGGTCAGTACAGGTGAGTGGCCTTCATGTACGTGGGACACTAACACCTGGAGCGGGCAGTCACGGTCTTATGGCCCGCATGTCTGTATCTGAGGTATTTGGTGGTAGTGCTATTGTGCACAACTGTGCCATATGCCAGGTGTTCCTCACTGCAGAGATGTCCGTATTCCCCATTGTTGGATCTGGATTGTCAGCTGTGATTATGAACGCTACACATCTAGCACTGACGACCGGTGTCAGATATATGTAGTGCAACGTTCATGCTAACAATGTTCACTATTGACACACTGTGCCCTTCCGTGTTTAGAATCCATGTGCATGCAAGACAGCCCTTCACTACTACTAAGTGTGTGAGCATGCCCAGTACGCCGTTGTGTAGATGGATACACAGTACATTCCAAACAGACGTGTGCTACTAAGTGTGTGAGCATGCCCAGTGACACCTTGTGTCAGTTATGTGCCTCTGTGTATGGGCATGACCATTGAAATCCTGTATAGCGATAGTGGTCATCCAGGCAACAGATGTCCATACCCCATGTCAGGATGGATTCCTATATTGAACACACTGGTTGACTGTCTTGAAAGGTGTACTGTCTGTGGCGCTTCTCGTATCTATGTAGTGTTGTAATAGTGCTCCGTAGATAGGCAGTTGTCCCGCTCACACCACTGCCGTGTGTTTGTCTCCATCTACCTTGGGACAGTAGTATGCTTTTAGACTGCTCACTCTACATACATTCCCTATCTGCGTCTTTGCCTTTGCTGGTGATGTCATCCACCTAGAAGTATGCCTCTGGGAATGCTGTGTTACAGTAATCTTGGTAGCGTGTTCTATAAATGCGTAATCCTGTAGTGTGATAAGGTAGTTAGGTGTAAGTTCAACTCCCAGCCCTGCCAAGGTGTGTGCGTGTCTGTGTGTTTCCAGCTGCCTGGGGACAGAGTAATGCTTTTAGACTGCTCACTCTCCATACATTCCCTAACGGCGTCTTTGCTTTTGCTGATGATGTCATCCACCTAGAAATATGCCTCCGGGAGTGCTGTGTTCCCGTAATCTCGGTAGCGCATTCTGTAACTGCGTAATGCTGTAGTGTGATAAGGTAGTTAGGTGTATGTTCGAATCCCAGCCCTGCCAAGTGTGTGTTTCCAGCTGCCAGGGGACCGAGTAATGCTTTTAGACTGCTCTCTCTCCATACATTCCCTATCAATGTCTTTGCTGATGATGTCACCTACCTAGAAATATGCCTCTGGGAGTGCTGTGTTCTAGTAAACTCTGTAGCGCGTTCTGTAAATGTGTAATGCTGTAGTGTGATAAAGTAGTCAAGTAGTAAGTTCTATGTTCTAATCCCAGCCCTTGCATGTGTGTTTTCAGCTGCCTGGGGACAGAATAATGTTTTTAGACAGCTCACTCTCCGTACACTTCCTATCGGCATCTTTGCCTTTGCTGATGATGTCACCCACCCAGAAGTATGCCTCTGGGAGTGTTGCAGTGCTGAAACTTGGTAGCGCATTCTGTTACTGCGTAATGCTGTAGTCTGGTTGAATAGACAGATAGGTGCTCGATTCCAAGTCATGGCAGGTGTGTGTGTTTGGCAGTTATACCTTATGTGCTGGTATCTGTGGGTGGCTAGCTGCAGGATGTGTTCAGTGTGTTTTGTTGCTGACCTATATAGTGTCCACAGCCCGCATATTCTGCCAAGACACTGGGCTATCAACACAAACATTCGCCAATAGGTCTGGTGAGTAAATGTCAGCAGCCCTACTCTTACCCTTAATACAGTCTGACCCGTGTGACACAACAAAACACACATGTCTTGATAGTAACAACACTACATGATGCTGGTGGCACATGTAGTTTCTTTTTCATTCCTGTCTAATGCTTTGCTGTCATGTGGTCCACTGTTGTTATATAAATGCAATATCTACATATGTGTGTATATGTATATGTGTGTATGTATATATATATATATATATATATATATATATATATATATATATATATATATATATATATATATATATATATATGTATACATATATATGATATATGTAGATATAGAGAGATAGACATAGATATATACATATATGTCTGGGGACATTAGCACTATTGAATGTTTGTGCCGGATGATCTGTACGTGATAACCTCGGATGTATGTATATCTGCCATGGCGTAGTGGTAATGCACATCGTCTGTTGTGTGCAGGGTCCCGGGTTGTAGTCGTGTAGACACCGGTTATTTTGTTGCTGGGAAGACCATTGGACATCGAATAAGGTGATAGTTAGGCACCTGTTACCATTTATTTATGGATCTGAGCAACACTAAGCAGTGGTTATTAATTTGGAGGTTCGGTATGGGTCATATAACTATTCATTAGAAGACTATACTATGCAGATGAGGTTGACAATAGTGTATCCCATTTATTCCCAGGGTGTGATACTGATCCCCAGAGTGTATGTGTGTAGATAGCCAGGTGCAGGGCTTGAATATAGTTGACAGCGTGGGAGGGGGGGTCAGGCATACTGTACATACATTGCACACCTGTGCCTCATGAGTGCTCCTTCCTTAGCACGCCTAAGCTAGGGGTGTATCTATACCTGCCTGGTGACATTGGGAGGGACAAAAGCAGTAGTGGGGTAGTCAGGGTGAACAGGCTGCACAAACAGGTGATGACAAGCACAATCAGCAGAGTACATGGCCAGCCCACACCTGAACAGTACGGTAATGTGAGCAAGCAGCATACACACAGGTTTCTTCTGCACTCTACACCACCGGTGTATACCTGCGGGGACATTTCACAACACAGTCCAACCAAATGAGAAGGGCTGCAGCAGGGAACATAGACCAACATGTGCAGGAGGCTGAGGGCAGTGAGGATGTGTATGCTGCCGAACATCCCTTACTGGGGTGACATAAGACTTTATAGACCCAGGGTGACTTATCAGGGGCTACATGAGCTGGGGATGGTGGAGCACTATGGGGTGGACAGAGACCTCCTACAGCGGCTTGTTGACCTGTGCCTGCCACACCTGACACATCAAACAGGCTGAGGGAAACCCATCACAGTGGATACCATGGTATGTGTTGGCCTAGGTATACTAGCCACAGGTACCTCCCACAGCACAACTGGGGATATCATGGGGATCTCACAGGCATCTGCATCCAGAGTATTGTACCAGTTCACAGACGCCATGTCAACACATGCTAGTGAGCTCGTACATGTCCTCAATACACTTGATTAGTAGACCAGCAATATGCATCTCTTCAACCACATGGCTGACTACCCTGGGTTGCTGGGTGTTATAGCCTGCACACACGTACACATCAAAGCAACACCCGGTGAGCGGGGTAGGGCCTACATTCACTGCAGGGGCATAACCTCCAACAGCTAGGCCATATGCGATAGTCAAGGCATTAGACTGAATGTGTGTGCTGTCTGCCCTGGAAGCTATGATGATTCCGATATATGGAGTCTGACACAGCTGTACCATACCTTTGCCAATATGGACATCCCCTGCAGTCTCCTAGTGGGGGATGTTGGGTAACCACTGGTGTCATGGCTGATGACACCCATCAGCAATGCACACACACCTGAACACTCACACCATAATGAGGCAGATGCACAGGCAAGACATATAATTGAGCATGTGTTTGGGATGCTCAGGTCACGGTTCTGGTATCTGGACACTTCCGATGGTGCCCAGCAGTATTCAATAGCTACATGCACACAAATTGTTATGGTATTTGCTATGCTACACAATGTGACCCTGCAGTAACAGTTGCAGCAGGAACAGCATGGGGCAAGGCCACATGGCCAAACATCACTGCCAAGGCCTGTACAGGCACAGTGTGACTTGGCGAAGGAACTACCTGAGCAGGGCCCAGTCGTCAACAGGGCCGTGCACTGTATGACCTGCCCTTGGCAAAGAGGCAACACAAGGCATATGCACTGACACAGTAGGTACCCAGGGATTTCACCCTCTCTGGCCCGCACACAGTACAATGGATGCCAAACATTACACTACCTGTGCTCGGCCATGTATAGGAGGTGCACTGTGTGCATCTGACATAGGCAGCCCTCCAGCACCGTCCTCAGGTCCAGAACTCCCCCAGGGTATGTCTATCGACTTAACAATTGGCAGCTGTATTAGAATGTGTCTTTACCTGTTGCTATGGTATGTATGTGAGCATACAAGAGACTTTGGTGGCCGAATGTTACGGCAGCAGATAGTACATGTCCATAGTGGCACCATGACATCTGTAGCACATACGGGGGTCACAATGGTAGCCAGTAGTACACAAGGTGTCCTAGCCCACTGCAGATTATGGACTGAACATCATGTGTGTCCATGCAGCCCACACACGTTCCATGCAGCTGGACAGGTGTGGACCAATACAGACAAATGATATTAAATGGCCTATGGATATGCCCAATGAATGACCCCAACCCCCAGAGACACGCACAGACTACAGCAGGCCAGGCAGTTTGATGTAGGTTGTGAAAGCTAGGACGTCCAACACCACTATGCTGGTATTTAAAGCTGGGATCTGATGTACACTGGCATCCCTCCAAACAGCAATTTCAGTAGGTCCACACTCTGACATGGAGTACCTGGCATACCAGTACAGTAGTGGCAGATGTGTACAACTGTCAGCTGTGCCCCCCGTCGAACATACACATGTGAGAGTCATGTGCGCCACCCCCGGTGCTGTGTAGGACTGTGGATGTGGTTAGATGTCCCCCCACGCTATGCAGAAATGTAGCAACTGTCAATGCCACATGACCATTAGCTACCCTGCAGATACAGCATGACACCTGTCTGTGTAAAACGGTGGGGTCGGCAACACAGTACTGACTATCTGGACATGTGACACATTCGATGCAGTTGACCATACTTGGCATGCTCACACACATGACGGCATGAAGGTAATGTCGGTCGACAACATGCGTAACAGTCATAATGGGCATGCTCACACACTGATCCACAGGACAGCCAGGCCTGCAAACACCAGTGGTCTGCACATATCTGCAAGTACATTGCTATACTGTTGGATGACTGTGCTGTATGGTGTGTGTGTGGTCTATTGTCTGTACATATGCCATAGTGTATTGTTAATTCACATGAGCTATGTGCGCAGGGTACTGCTACCAACACATGAATAGGACGGTTCTTTGTTTGTGGACAGAACGATGCCTTTGGATACAGAGTGGGTAAGGCACATTCCAGCAGGTGTGAGCAGTTGTGCGTGGGTCTGCACAGTGTTTAGCACTGCTGACCTCTGGTTACAGCACCTTATACCCATTCAGACTCCACATTTCTTTGACAGTGCACTACTGGCATACTGGTAGACAAACACGCTTACACCCGCTCGCTCGCCGACATTTGTGCTTACATTTGTCACTCACGCTGGGTGTGTGCGATCCCTTGTGATGCGTATTACATCGGACTACATAACTACAGTATGACTGCAGTATGTCTAACCATTTGGCGACGGCAGACGTTCGACTGTATGGACTCTGCGGCCTGTCCAGTGCCATAATCATATTATATGCATTTTCCTCATACGATCTGCTCCCATCTGCCTGATACATGGAAACCGATACTCTGCAATGCTGACATGTGAATGTTATTTTATTAACGCAGCTGTCCACCGGGTCATGCTACCGCATACCTACTGTATCTTTTCCACCTTTCAGATTTCACGACGGGAGACTGTAGGAGTAACACCTTTCCCACATTGCATGGGACAGTCCCTCATTAGGCATATGTCATGTGACAATACTCTAGCCATTGCAACTGCCCTGATTAGGGGACATTCTCCTATTCTATATGTCTGTAATAGTTGCTTGTTACAGGTCTTGTATAACTGACACGTCGATATGTTATATGAAGTAGCATAAGCAACTTGACTGCTGCTAGACTACGCTTTGATTTGTGCTGATATGTATATTTCTGTACTATGCATGGCTGTAGGTATGTCCTGCCCTGGTACATCTGACACTTCTACAGAGCAGGTCCCACTTTGGCCATTCAGAATGGTGGCGGCCCTATAGGTCCTATATGTAGAGCTATCACATGTGTCAAGGCAACACATACCCACAGCCAGTAGTAAACTGACTACCTCAATGGTTATTCTTGTAGCATTATAATTGCTAATACTGTTTCCTATTACATGTAGCTGTTTCTGATACAACATATTAATTTCTGACACCACTACACACAATATATGGCCTCCTTTCCCGAACTCACAGGCCATGTGCCATAACATTCATTTTGCAGGACACAACTGCCCAGACTGGTGTGTCCCTCAAAGGCGTATGGGTGGTAAACCTCATCTATTATGCTGTCATCTACCTAAGATGGTCAGCAAATTATGCACTTTCCGTCACTAGCAGACCTCACATACCAATGG
The DNA here is from genome assembly GCF_019279795.1 of Protopterus annectens. Lineage (NCBI taxonomy): Eukaryota > Metazoa > Chordata > Ceratodontiformes > Protopteridae > Protopterus > Protopterus annectens. The sequence continues at coordinate 1,191,093,979 of NC_056733.1, read as the reverse complement.
GGGAGAATGATCACTGTATCAGGAACACTGCATAACACCCTGTGGGACACATTTAGACAATTGGTTCGATTAACCAGACACATTGACAGTCAGAGAGCATATGTATTCATTCATGTTTGTCGAGGTACATGCTGTTTATGACTCCTACATGTTGTCATCTGTCATTACCTGTATTCCACCACCTGTCCACCTAATATCACTAGTTCTGCAAGTGTTTAGTTGGACTTTGTTACATTCTGATTCATAACTATGGACGTCCATGCTAATCAGGTACACGGCACTGATATGGTCCCTTTGCATTCCCCCGATGGTTTACAGACTATCCGGTAGATGTGCTCTTCAGGTATGGGGGGTATAGGTGTCTACTATGCCCACATAGTAATATTAATAACTTCCACTGGGCCGGCCTACTACATCTCTGCCAACCAGCACCTGCACACTTAAGCCCATTATTGTATACCCATGGTTCACCTACCTGTCACCCCTCTACAGTACTCATGAGAACTACTTACTGTGAGTGCAGCTGGGGTATGAGCACACCCCTACACATTGCCCAGTCTCCCCGTCTCGGGACACATGTTGTACGTTTTGTCAACCCATGTGTTATTACACTTGCACAACCTACTTTTCCGTGTACAGCTACATCCTGCTTGTGTCAGTCACTACAGGTTGCCTGTATAGTGAATTTTTGGTGTCCCACAAGGGACCCCATTATCCATGTTTAAAGTATAGACCTTGCAGATCTCTCTCACTGGTACTTTCCTGCTGGTGGTTTGGAATGCAGCGGTGTATTTACCTTTATTGTGTGTTTGTATGTCTGACCGGCCTAGCTGGACAGTGTGGGAGGTAAAATGTTTATTTATTGGACCTCCCAGTAACATATGCCCGGTCTGAACATATGTTACCCCTAATTGCTGTAAAGTAACCTAGTTATGTACATGTGTATAACTACAATGACATATATATTTGTTTTGTGTGTATGTGTATATATCAATACCTGTTGTATGTGTATATATATATATATCTATATATGTATATATTTTTGTGTGTATATACATAAATATATATATATATATATATATATATATATATATATATATATATATATATATATATGGATCACCTTTAAAACCTCGAAATCGCGTTTGCCCGACACACTAATGACCAACACCAAAAGACCGACAACAAAAAACGCCGACAACACAAAACACTGAAAACCATTACACCAACACACTACACGTAAACAACACAGTACACTACATAACATATGCACTATCCCTAACCCAAACCCTAACCCTAAGGTCCGACACTACCGCACACTTACCCTACCTGCACCCTAACCCTAACTCAATTAACCCACCCCTAACCCACAGTCCCTCACTATCGCACACACACTCTACCTGCACCCTAACCCTAACTCACTTAACCCACCCCTAACCCACAGTCCCTCACTATCGCACACACACCCTACCTGCACCCTAACCCTAACTCACTTAACCCACCCCTAACCCACAGTCCCTCACTATCGCACACTTACCTGTCCGCTTCCCTAACACTAAATCCTCACTGATCGCACACTTACCGAGTCCGGGTTCTCACCTTGTCGGTCATCTGTTGTCGGTATTCTCATCCCGTCGGATTCCGTGTCGGCCAAACGCGTTGTCGGGCATCTAAAGGTGACCCATATATATATATATATATATATATATATATATATATATATATATATATATATATATATATATATATATATATATATATATATATATATATATATATATATATATATATATATATATGTATATATATATATATATATATATATGTGTGTGTATCAATATATATATCTATATTATATATATTTTTATCTATATTATACATCTCTGTGTCCGTTAACCAATACATTTCCTGGACATGGACACTTACACATGCATATTGGGTTTTATCTCTGCTTCAACAGCATACTATTGCCTTAGTCATTATGACACCGACACTTCACTCCAGTGAACTTGTGATCAGTATACTGCATGTTATACAGCGGACAGATGTCACACGTTTTTCATGTCTGGGGTACAGCTGATAAGTGTAATGTGATACAGTGTCATTCGACCTATTACTCGTATGCGTAGCCTATTATTCTTGCTACTGTGCTTGTTTCTGTGCACATTCATATTATTATTGTTAATAGAATGAGTGCTTGTATTACAGAGATTATACGTCAGCATATTGATGTCTGCATGTAGTTGTGTCTTTCTGCTTTTCCCGGTTTGGGGTTGTCACAGCAGAACTCCATTTAGCTCATGGTTGGCAGATAGGTTTTACATTCCGGGCTGCCAGCCCTGACGCACAACATCTGACGACGGTACGCCCATTCACACATGTCTCCACGCAGATGGCGCTCTATCTGAGAATCGCTCCTATGTACTAGCTGTTCTTCACGGGCCGCTCCATTGCAACCGGCACAACATACCCTAGCACTCCTGTGTCCATAATCGCATATCCATAGTTTCTCCAGCACACCCGTGTTGAGTTTCCATTTATAACAGCCATTATCCACCTGATATCGCAGCCATGACACACCTTTACACATTGCCCTCTCCAGAGCATTGGGGCCCTATAGACATTTTGTACCGCCTCGTGTATTCACAGGGTCTCCCTCCATTCATATTTGCACATACGTGCCTTTCCTGGTGTTATGGATTGCGAACAATTTGCGGGTTACAAGTGTATGTGGTCACAACATGAACTACATTCCGTCTGTGTATAATGTTGACATAGCACATCAATGATGTTATGGCCACTGGTATAAACCTGCCCCTGGTGTGCATAGCGGTGCTCTACTCACTTTTGTGCAGCTTTATCTGACATATGCTGCGAGCACTTTATAATACCTAACTTGCTCTAGATTCCCTTCACAACCCTTATGTTTGCTTTTTTCTTTCAGCGTTCATTCTTATATATATATATATATATATATATATATATATATATATATATATATATATATATATATATATATATATATATATATATATATATATATATATATATATATATATATATATATATATATATATATACATATATACATATATAAAATTGCATATTTCTTTTATGTTTGTGGATATTTATCTATACACACACATATATATATATATATATATATATATATATATATATATATATATATATATATATATATATATATATATATATATATATGAAAGTTACAGCTGTACAAGACAACATACATTTGCTATGCTACAAGCTGCTTACACCCGCGCAGGCGCACTTGCATCTACTTATTGTGAGTTACATATGTTTACTGCCACTTCTTTGTGATCACATGTGCCTTATTCCTTATCACAGTACCACTTTGATTGATGGAATCCAGTTTACGGCCCCATGGGAAACACGCGTTCACCTTTACATGTTTAAATGTTGGCTTTACAGCACAGAGGCATTCATTACACAATAAATTAATATGTACTATAGTCGTACTTGAACCGGGAATGCCTTTACGTTAGGCGGATGCTCTAACCACTACACTATTGTTCTGCCTCATTTATATGTATACCCATGGTTCATAGCTACTATAACATACGCCTCACCACTTCACTTACACAGCAGGCATCCATTCTCCTGCTGGGAAAACCGCAGTACTACACTTCCGACATTCTCTATTTCCTACTGCTCTGGACCCGTGCTGCATGTCTACTCACTCCAAGGATATTCCGAACTCCTATGCTCATAGTCCTGGAACATACGTGTGTTTGATTGTCAGGGTGTTCATTTGCTGGTCCGGGTTTAGGCTTGTCCGACTGGTGACTAGAACTTCCCTGTACCTGTTCAAATGTCAGACGTAGCTCATGGACAGAGTTAGTCCCGATTTTAGCATTCTACCTGTGTTTACAGATGCAGGTGTTTGGGCACCTCTGACCACATTATTAGGTCGGCACTACATAATATAGGGTGGGGAGTGATTCCACTACATAATACAGGGGGGATTCCACTGGTGTTTCCCCTTCACATTTGACTATTTAATTCATTCATATATACAATAAATATTATTCTGGACATCAGTTATAAATTCACTACAGGTATGCAATAGTCCTGTCAACAAATGTGACAGTTGGTTTGTGTACATATGTGTACGGACCTCTGTGATACTCGGGGACTAATTTGTACAGTGACAGGGACAAGGCTATGACAAATCAGGGACAATCACGGACACTTCTACAGTATTAGTACTATTAACTTGGAACGTGTTGACAGATTCATATTACTACTTATTTTATGCAGTTAAATGCGTCTATTACTCTTAATTGTTGTCATTAGTCATTCTCATTCAACACCTTTCCTCCAAAGGTCACTGGCTTTGTGAGTGATTAAGAGTCTGGCCAGTTATTGTGCGAATGCTCTAACCATTGGTAGGGTTGCCACATTGTCATATGTACAGGATGGGATATATTTTGGGGACACCAGATTGTTTAGGCCAGCACATACCCATGGTCAGTGCGGGTTTAGAACATTCATTATTTTCCTAGCTGAGAGCCTATACCTTTAGCACTTTAGTTGTTAGTCTGTTTCTTGTACGAATTACATATTTTCTATCCTGACATGACTGCTTTAGGCAAATGTTGCATGCAGTATGATACATAGTTATTTCCTACAATCACAGGACATTTGGCATTGTATCATTGTTGGTCAGGACACACCTACCCAAACAGTGACTGTCCCTCACACAGTGGATCTGGGGTTACCCTGTTTACGTCAGTGCCATCTTCACCCTATTTCCAAGTAACACTATGCGAATGTGTACAATATATTCTCTCGATTATTCATGTGGGGACACGTGCGTCACGGGCAGGTGTTTGATCCTGGGTAGTAGGTTCTGCATGACAGTCTAGGGCTGGACAGTCTCGTGCACCACTACTGCACATTTAACTTGTGTACAGATGTCTATAGGACTGGACATCGTGTCTTGATACACATTCTGATGTTTACACAAGTTACTTATCCCATGAGGGATATCCAAAAATTAAACAAGACCAATACCAACCATTCTTTTGGCTTTACGAAAATGTGTTGGGGGTTTTACAAGCAAGGGATACATCGTTTGCAATCCTGACACTGCCTAGGGTGACACTGCCTACTACATATGAGTAGTGGTCACTATGTGTAGATGTGGCTGCGCCAAGCTAGTAGGCCGAGTATGGCTGGATTTGGTGGACATTCAGGTATGGGGGAGGGTTGTGTGCTGCGGAGGGGATGATGGGTATTCAATTATGCATCCAGGTGTGTTGCATTTGAATGGGCCGGTTCCATCAGGACCATTCTGTGGGTATGTGCCAGTGACGTTTCTGTACATTTGTATCACACATTTTAATATTCATATGTTTGTGTGATTGTGTTCTACCGTATGGCCTGTCAGGTTGTATTGCAGATGTGTATACTTGTTCTTTGTGTTTCTTTCTGATTCACCCACTGCTCCCTCGTACACTTCCAGTTCACCTATTCTGCATACAACACAGTCTCGCCTTTGAGGATTATACCATTACCCACTCCCCCACACACATATTCCTGACACTCCATCCATCACTGCTTTGGTTGATAGCCCATGACACGGTCAAGGTAACACATTGCATATACTACATATGTCAGGTACCTGTATGGTTGTGTGGACTACCCTGGCATGTACCTTCCACATGCTGTACATCATGCATAGTTACACGCTCATACTTAACCTTTATGACATGGTTGGTACACCCGGGTAATACCCGTTCAACTGTGACACATCCTGACAAGTACGGCTTGGACCACATATGTACGGATTTTGGCTGACTGCTATGATCATTGGTAGGGAGCCACCTTTTCATATGTCCAGGATGGGATATATTCTGGACACATATCCAATTGTACTGGACAACACATACCCACAGTCAACACTACGGATAATACTTTTCCATTCTGCCTACATGTTAGCTTATTGTTGTAGCAGTTTATATGCTCCTTCTGTTTTGTTTTCTTACTTATTCTATTTCTTGTCACAAGTGGTATGTTACATACGGACATACCTATTGTATGTGACTATTACATGCGTTTTGGGATATAATTCTGTCATACGGTCGCTAGATATTTACATTTATCATGGTTTTGTTATGGACACATCTGCCCAGCTGTATACTCTCCTTCACAATGTGGGACAGCTGGTGACCCTGACCATTGGCCTGGACGTAGCTACTGGCGGCGCGCTAACATGATGCATTTCACTTCCACTTGGTATAACTATCTACACTGCGTTGGAATACGGGAACACGGTTTTCAATGTCATTTGTTCGAGGGATGGGGACTCGTTATTCCCTACCGTGCATTTGTGTTTGCTTGTTAATTTTGTGTTCGCAGGGACTGCCTTGCATGCTTTGCATACGTTTCAGTATCCACAGACACTGACAGATGTGATTACTATTGCAGGCAAATTGTTATATGCAAGCATTTTAGGTTGCACGTCGACAGCTATTTCCACGCCTCCGTGCGGCACTTCGACATGCCCTATGCACTCGCGCTTGTTTCCTATGCACGTGGCTGTGGCGACAGCGCACCTTCATTAATATGCATTTGGCGCTACTGTGCCATCTACATGCCGCACAGTCGGTGCAAGCCTAACGCCGGCCTTGCGCCGAGCTTCATGAATCCCGGGGATTGTGTGACCCCACATTTTTTTAATAGGAAACAAACAAAAAAATACCATGCAAACATTTGAACACTGTGCAACATTCTCACAGTCCATAACCACACTCCCAAACTCTCAACAAATAAAAAAGCAAATATTATAGAGCAAAGTAGTAGCTCCAGGGAGAGTTATAATAAACATTGCCATTGTACACAAAGCTAGCATAACAGGATTTTCATTAGAAAACATTCTGCAACATTCTCACAGCTGTTAGCCCCCTTTCTAACCTCTCAGCACAATAATTCTGGACAAAGAAAAAAGTTACAGAACAAAGGTGTAGCATCAGGGATAGTTGTAAATATTGCTGACATACACTAAACAATACTAGCATAACAGGGTTTGCAATGGTATACATTAGAACAACATCTGTATCTTCTGCAGCATTCTCACAGGCATTAACCCACTACTGATCTTTCAGCACAATTGTAGACAAAACAAAAATAATTTAATGAACATTCATAGGTTCATAGATTCATAGGTAGTTACTAGTCTATTGGCCCTAGGGCATATATAAGCCTAGCTAAAAAGTTACCCTGGCTTTCGCCACCCAAGAAAATTATTTTCCTGTGCCCCTGTCGAGCAGAGCCACAGAGGGGATCCCTTGGGTGAATTTCCTATTTCCCATCCAATCATCAAGATTTTTCTTGAAGAGTGCTAATGAGGAGCTTTGTTTGATATAGATAGGTAGTTTATTCCAGAGTATGGGAAGTCTCTGGGAGAGGAATCTATCCCTCCAGCATGTTCTGTTTATTGTGGTGACAAGGTTTATGTCCCTAGAGTGTGTAGCTCAGAGGGATTGGGATTTCTTTAAGTGGAGCTTGTCCAACAGCTCTGGGTTTGCCATAGCTTTGTATGTTAGGCAGAGATTGCCCCTGAGTAGGCGATATGCGATGGAGTAATGCTGGAGTTTTTTGAGATGGTCTGCGTAGGGGATCTGTTTGTGGCTGGTAATCCTCTTTGTGAGGTATTTCTGTGGCCTTTCCACTTGTTGTAGATGTCTTGTGAGGTACCTACCAAAAGGGGCACTGTATTATATAATGGATCTAATGTGTGATGAGTAGAGGGGAACAATGACCTCTTTTTTCCTGAATGAGAAACCTTTTGTGATGAGGTGTGCCACATAGAAGGATTTCCTGACTATTGTGGCGATGTGATTATCAAAGGAAAGACTACTGTCCACCTGTGTCCCAAGGTCTCTTATCACATTTTTGGTGTTAAGTAGACTACCACCTATGTGGTAGCTCATGGGTACAGAGTTTTTACCAAAGGGGATGACAATGCACTTTTTGGCATTGAGCTTAAGGCCATGGCTTTGACACCAGGCATCTGTCTCAGTGAGGCCTTTTTGTAGGATGTCCACATCATTAGGAGTTTCAATTATGGCTCCTAGTTTGCAGCCATCTGTGAACTTCATTAGCCAAAGACCTTCTGTGTTAGCCTGTACTTCAGAAAAGTAGCTACCAAACAGGAGACTACATCAAAGCTGGACATTAATCATTTGCAAGATTGACTAAAAAGACTACATCAAAACTGGACATTAATCATTACACACATGCCACCCTTCCTCAATCTCTTAGCTGAAGAATTCTTGACAAAAGTAAAAAAAAAAAAAAAACGTTACAACCACAGCTCCTCCCAAACCTTAGCACGAGAACGCTGTACAAAAAAGTAATACAATCATCTGCCTAGGTTCCCCCACAAAAAAAAGAAAGTTAAAATTAACATAAAAACCTACCTTTTATGCAGTTGATAGTAGGCAGCTACTAATCCTCTGCTCCCTCATCATGAATATAGCCTGATCTGCTGCTTGCTTCCTCTCCCCAGAGACCAGACCAGTTCAGCCCTTTACATTGCCCTTAAAAGGACAGTTTTTTCTGATCTTTTAGAAATTGCCTGTACAGGGGCAGTTGGAAATACCTTCACTTTTTCCACAATCACTCCTGGAAAGCTTGAGTCTGCCATCTGTCCACCATCCTCATGCCGGTAATCCACAGCCCTGATCTACCCCTGATAAAAAACAAACCAAACACCTCTCTTGAAAAACAAGAAGATAAGTAATGCTTACTACACACACATGCTTTTTTAAAGGTAGTTGACACAGGAAGTGCTTTGCAAGGACCAATCAGGTTCTTGCATCATCACTTCTATATACACACAAAAAAAAAAAAAAATGACAACTTACTTCCCTAGTTGCTGCAGCCAGTCAGGTCCCTTGCTTCACTAAAGTGGACCTGATTGAGTGCAGCTTACAGGAAAATTAAAAAAAAAGAAAAAAGTTTCCATTCTCGCAGTGACATCACACAGCTGTGTGAATGTCCATGAGGTGCTGAGCAATGGACGGAAGAGATGGAGAAACACACAGCTGCTGCATGGGGGCCCTCATATGCAGGGATATAACTGGGAGATCCCTACAGCTGTTGGTTAAGTGGGTGCTTAACGCTGGCTATGTTTACCTGACGAGGCATGTGCAACAGCTGCTCAAACAGGTTACTGGCAAAAACAATACAAGGTGTAAACTACATGGAATATGTAGACCACCTCAAAGCCTTATATTTATCCTCAGGCTCCTACAAATTACTTTGAAGCTGACTATGCTTGCTTACAAGACATCATGTGATCCAGTAGTGATGGACATGCTGCAAATGCGCAAGTCTAAAAGCATTAAAAATACCTGCCTGAAGGACCAACACCCCATTTGTTACATAAACAGAACATGCTGGCAGGACAAATATGTGTCTCAGAGACTAATCCTAATCTAAAATAGGCCTTCCAACCATGTGAATCATAGTCCATCTGTGACCATATTCAAATGTAGTCCTGGACCAATGGTTGGGGAATTGGAAATATACCACTGGATGTGCAGTCATGTACCTACTGGACATAATCAGGTTGTAAATGACATACCACCGAAACCCAAATAAATACCCCTGAATAATTTATCCTATCATTTACAAAAGGGTGGCTAGATGTAAAAATGTCTTCTTGGGCTATTAGCCTAATAATCACCTATGAGCCTACAACACTATAAGGCAGAGAACACATTACTTAAAGGTTAATTGGTACTCAAGCCTGATGTACAAATAACAAAAGTGAGGGACTGTTTCCTATCAAAACTGTGAAGCATACACCAATTGTACAGTGCTAAAGACAGACCTTTCAGAGTACCAAGGAGCAGATTTACATTTTACTGCAGTTAACAACTAAGTGCTTGTAAGGAGTGATCATAATTGTGAAGATCATAATTGAAAGATTCAGAACAATAGAAGTAAAATTAAGAATGAGGAGAAATATATTATAACTCTGAGGCTGAAGTGCATAGTTTCCATTATTCTGAGGTACAATGTTACTGACATTATTATGTATAAATAGCAGGACTTTGGGATGCAGCGGCGTGAAGCACCTGTGGAAAAAAAAAATAATATTTAAAAACTCATTTTAGAATTTGCTGCCCCTTGATTGAATTGAAGTTTATTTTTCAGCATGTCAAGATTTGCAAGATCAGTTTTTCAACTCTGAAAAATCATGGCTTGAATGACTGTCTCTGGCAGGGAGTTAGAAATCCAGGTGCATGATTCTTTTGTGTCAACAATCCATGTGCATGATTCTTTGTCAAAGCCAGCTGTGAAATAGGTTTAAAGAAAGAGATAGCAATTCGACAATTCAAAATCTTCTGTGTGATCAATAATTCTTTTTGCATATGAGATAACCGCTGCCTATGCAATCAATAATATTATTACACAGGAACCAGATGGCACTCATGAATGTCTATTTCTTTACCTATGCAAAAGTCTGGATAGAATGACATTTTAAGAGTGTATGCTAGCATTAGAATCATACAGTTTTATCAACAATCTTTGTCAATGTAGGGAAACAGAGATGGTCCTCAATACCCCAAGAGATGGTTGAGATACATGACTTGCCTTAGAGTAAGGTTAAAGATTTCCATGTGTGGGGTAAGGTGGAGTGTCAGAGGCATACAGTGAAAATGTATATAAATTATTTAGAAATGGAAGAGCACAGCATTTATCATAAGCATGTAAAATTAAGTCAAACAACATCTGCAGCACTCAGGTTAGTAGTGACAAGAAATAATTTAGGTATCCTAGAGTGAAACACTACACTAAGCTGAAATTGTGTGTGTGGGGTGGGTATCAGGGTAAATAGAACTGTGTGGGGGGGGTATCAGGATAAATAGAATTGTGTGAGGGGGTATCAGGGTAAAAAGGGAGAGTGGAGTCAAGGAAAAGGATGAGGATTCATGGAAAATTCAGTGATAAAGTTTGAAGCTAACTATGGATGGGTGATATAGTGTTTAAGTGAGCTATGACATATATCCCATAACAGGTTTTACATCTACCAGCCAGTCATTTAAGCTCCTTCCAGAAGACTATAGGGATAGAAAGCACGTTTGATTATTTAGCACATAAGAATGTTTTTGGTATAATGACACAAAGCATTTTTTACAAAGACTTTGAACAGTGAAGAAGGAGATGTGAATTCACTTCTGCAGAGACTGTCAGTCTATCCGTTTACAGTCATGATGTCTCATAAAATGTTCACGATCAGAACAGGCTAACTCAAACTCGGCCTATAAATAATAAAATATGTATTTTGAGGAATAACAGAGGGTTATGGAAATTGGCGAATGCAGAATGTGCATTAGGTTCAGACCGAATACAGTTCAGGCATCAAGATATTCATGATTTGCTTATTTATATATTTATCTCCTTATTTATTGCATTTGTTACCCAGGTAAGTTAACAAATCCATAGACCCCTTTTCAGCCATAACTTGGGTCAAGAAGGGAGAGACAGGAAAAACATGCAACAAAGAATACAAGTTAAGTTTGCAACAAAACATGAGCATTTAGCTAGTGTATTTATATATATATATATATATATATATATATATATATATATATATATAAAAATATAAAAAAAAAATATATATATATATGTGTGTGTGTGTGTGTGTGTGTGTGTGTGTATATTAGTTATAAATTGAAATAATGCAGTTAAAGGGCATTGTCATGGACATTATTTACAGACTAATACATGCAGACTAAATTTTTTGTCAAAAAGTTTTGAATGAGTAGATGATGTCAGCTGGCATGTTCAAAAAATGATTGCCTTACCAGGATTAGTTATCTTTCATGGTTGCAGGTGCTCAGGGGCCTGAAATACAATGGTATGTGTTGCTTATTATGATATGGAAAACAGTACATGCATTCTCCTTGAGCATGTGACGTCTTAGTTTCTAGCCAAACTGGTGACAGGGTACAAGAATTTATTTTAATGTTTTGTTATGCTGCTATCTAGTCTCAGGTAAGAATATTTGCAAAACTATGTGTACATCACATGACTGGCCACAAACTGTAGAAAGCTTATGTAAACGTTTATATCTGTGTAGTATGCATCCTTGTGAATCTGGTCATATCCACAAAGCTGCATATTTCTTTTAGTATTTCAGGTTTCTGAAACACTTTCATTTTTTTGCTTCATTCACTGAGATTCTGGTTTCAAAACAAAATTATCTGTTGGATAAGATAACTTGTTTAAATACACAAAGCCACATATAAAAAAAAAAAAAACGATTGGGTTACTCATTAGAGTAACTGAGAAATCCAAACAATAAAGAGATATAGCAATGAGCCTTGTCATTTCATATCTAATAATTTACAAATTTATTGACTACACAAACAACTTATATATAAATCAGCGTGTTACTTGCTGAAAATATCAATATTTCAGTGACTAGCACTCTAACAAAGGTTTCAGCACTAGGAACTGGTTCAAGTTATGAAGAGAAATTGTTAAATTTAGTTTGACTTTATTTTGTATCTACATTTTTACCTGAATTTATGGAAAATTAAGTATTAAATGACACTTATGAATGCAGTCTATTCAGTAGCCCATTACTTTTAAGAACACTAATATGCTATTCCAAGCAACATACTGTAGGTTTTCTAATGCATTCCTAAAATGCCAGTCTGCCGCAAACATAATCCTGCTACCTTCAGGGAAGGGAGAACTCAGTGTGCAATGAATAACTTAAACAATCCTCTACTAATTTTTGGTTATAATAATAATGCAAAGCCATTATTTGTAATACATTTCACCATGTGATCTCTCATAAATGTTCAGTGCAGCATACATGACATAACATATTCAAACATTTCTATTCAAATACATGACATTACATAATCATTAAATAGTCTTCTGCAACGTTCCTTAAAAGATTGCTTAATGGCGGTTAATAGGATTAATATTTCATCATCTGAATCTTCCCATGTCCGAAACTTTAACAGGAATTTTTTCTAACATCATATATTACATAACTGAAGAAAAAATCCCTTTGTTTTACTAAAGCCCATCCTTAAAAATTCTATTATCTTACAAAAAAAAAAAGTTTGACATTATGGTTAACAAAATAATGTATCATTTCAAAAACCATTACAGTCAACCCAACCCCTTTATTGGATATATAGAACATGACTATTATCTGGGTTCTAGTAGTGGGTAGATAATGTTGGATATTAAAATTCTACGCTGTATGAAGACTTTACACGTGCATCTTTTTTCCTGTTTAAGCTGATGAGATGTAACCATTTGCTACACTTTATTATCCACTTGCTGACTTGTTTTATTACAAAAAGATTTAGCAAGATGTATTATACCTGAAACAGATATTCAAAAATGATGATAAGCTCAGTGTAACAAATCATGTCTTTACTAGCCATGGTTTGTACTTTCTGTAACTGGATCGACTAACTTTTTTTTTGCATTTTATACATTCAAACCTCACACATTTTATAAACATCCAAACATTCTGTTACTTTATCTAGCTTCTTTTCATTGCCATGCCATTAATCTATTTGTTCAACTAAAGACTTTCATACATTCTGTGAATCTGCAGGTATGCTTCTAAGCCTTTGTAGATCTTATCAACCTGTGACTGTTTAGAGGATATACAGCTATGACAGTAAAAAAAAAAAAAAAGATTTAAAGGGTATCACTGTCATAACTAAGAGACTACTTTTATTCTGTTTATAGATTAAGAACTTTCAATGTTATACTACAGTAGTTTAATGTATTATTTATTTAACATTTGTTAAACAGGAAAGACCAACTTGGAATGAGTCAATTTTCAGCAGAGGCCCAGGGAGAAACACTCCAGAAGCATAGTTTCATAGTTTCATAGTTTAGGACTAGGCTATCTGCCCTGGGGCATTTGTAAGCCTAACCATAGTGATGTGACTTTCACCACCCCATGAAATGGTACAAAAATGCACAGAATAGATTTAGAATACTGTGCCTCTGTCTAGTAGTGACACAGTGAAGGTCCCCTTATATAATAGAATTAGTTTACTGTGCCCCTGTCTAGTAGTGACACAGATGTGACCCCTGGGGTAAACTTACGATCTCCCATCCACTCATCAAGATTTCTCTTGAAGAGAGTTAGTGAGGGGCTCTGCCTAACATGAACTGGGATTGTGTTCCAGAGCATGGGAAGCCTCTGGGTTATGAATCTATCCCTCCAGCATGTCCTATTCATACTTGTGCCGAGGTTTAAGTCTTTAGCTCTCGTGGTTCTGATGGATTTGGATTTTTTGAGGTGGAGCATGTCCATCTGTTCCTGATTGGACATGGCCTTGTACATCAGGCACAGATCACCTCTGAGCAGGCGGTATGCTACTGAATAGAGCTAGAGTTTCTTTAGTCTGGCAGAATAAGACATATGTTGGAGACCCCTGATCCTCTTGGTGAGGTACTTTTGTGGTCTCTCCAGCTGTTGCAAATGCCGGGTGAGGTACATACCAAATGGGGCATTGTACTCAATCATGGGTCTGATGAGGGAGGAGTATAGGGGTACAATGACATCCTTGGATCTGGATGTGAATCCCTTCATGATAAGGTGTGCAAGGTAGAATGTCTTTCTAACCACTTTGGCAACGTGGGTGTCAAATGAGAGGTCGCTGTCGACTTGGGTCCCTAGGTCTCTGATTACTTTTTCCGTACTCAGTGGATTGCTGTCTATGTGATAATTTGTGGGTACTTTGTTTTTCCCAAAGGGGATGACTATACATTTTTTGGCATTTAGTTTAAGGCCATGACTCGCACCAGTTGTCCGCTTCTGTGAGGCCTTTTGTAGGATGTATGTGTCCGCTGGTGTATCGACTATGGTGCCTAGTTTGCAGTCATCTGTGAACTTTGTCAGCCACAACCCTCCCATGTTTGCTTTAACATCTGAGAAATAAATGCCGAACAAGAGGGGTCCCAGGACAGATCCCTGTGGGACACCACTTGTGACTGGCTTTGAGTCTGACATTGCTCCAGCGATTTTAACTTTATGGGTTCTGTCCTTTAGCCAGTTTGCAACCCATCTAGTGACATAAGGGTTTACATTTAAGCTGTTGAGCTTATCTATGATGCCTAAGTGGGGTATTGTGTCGAAGGCCTTAGCCAAGTCCAGGTAGGCTGTATGGACTGCTTTGCCCTCATCAATGGCTCTAGTGACTTTTTCAAAAAAGTCAACCAGGTTCAAAAGGCAGGATCTGCCCTTTACAAAGCCAAACTGGGTGGGATCAAGTGTCTGTAGGTCCCCAATGTCTCTGTTTATGAGTTCCATAATGATTCTTTCCATAGCTTTGCAGACCAGGCTGGTTAAGCTTATGGGGCGGTAGTTCCCAGGGTCTGTAGAGGTACCCCCCTTTGTGGAGTGGGACCACTGTTGCTGTACGCCAGGGTTCAGGTACATATCCTGTAGTAAGGCTAAGGTTAAATAGCATTTTTATGTGCGGGTTTAGCTCCTCTTGGAGTTCACGTAGCACGCAACCCGAGATACAGTCAGGTCCCATTGATGCTGTGTTTTTAGCTTTGCTGAGGGCAGCTCTCACCTGGACATCTGAGATGACAGGGAGATTACATTCAGCTGGGATAAGTATTTCTTCTTTTGGGGGTGAGGGAGGGGAGAAATTTGCACTGAACCTGTCAGCCAGAATGTTGGCAATATCTGTGGGTTCAGTGTATTTTTTGTTGTTGTGATCTAACTCAGAGCATATCTGAGGGTTTCCGCCCAGGTTTCTAACATAGCTGAAGAAGGCTTTGTGGTTATCTTTAGTGTCCTTAGCGATTTTTCTCTCAAAGTTGGCCTAGGATGTTTTTATGAGAGAATGTAGTTTTCTGCTAGTGTTGATCAGAGATGTCTTCCCTTTATGGGATTTTGCTCTGTCATGCAGTAGCTTTCTTCTTTTGTTATACAATTTGTTAATGGCTGAGGTCCACCAGACAGGACGCTTGCCTTTGGTGGAGAGGGACTTGGATTTATTTGGGATTGCATGATCCATGCATTCTTGGAGATGTCCATAGAAAGCATTTGTGAAGGATTCAGCATTGTGGGATGTGGTATCCACTGGCCCAATGGGCTTAAAGGATACCATCTCAGTCTTAAGAAGAGTGAAGTCTGCTTTTGAGAAGTTTTTCACTGTGGTCTTTTGTGCTGGGGGTGGAGGTGGGATATGTATATCCAGGGTGATTAGTTTGTGGTCAGATCTCACTAGTGAGGGGTATACCTCCGGTGAGGAGCATTTTGTCCCCATGTTTGTGATGATCAGGTCTAGTATATTATCTCCCCTAGTGGGAGAGGTGACTAGTTGTTCCAGTGCATTTGAATTTATGAATTCCAGGAAACTTTGGGCTAGGGTATTAGGGCTAGAATAATGTACCCAATCTATGTTAGGGTAGTTGAAGACTCCCAGTATGATGGTATTTTGTGATACATTCATATCCTCTAATGTCTTCAGGAAGGCTGAGTGGGGTTCCTGAGATTGGGAGGGTGGTCTGTAACATGCTACCAGTTGTATAGCAGTTTTGCCTATGGTTAGTTGCACCTGTATGGTCTCCGATGCTTCATGTGTTGCTACTAACCTGGAGGTGTGGGTGTCCTTGATGAATATGGACACTCCCCCTCCCTTTGTGGTTCGGCCCGGGTTTTGGGGCCGAAAAGCATGATACGAGGTATAGCCTGGTAGTGCTGGGGTGCTCTCAGGAGCCTCGAACCAGGTTTCAGTTACTGCACAGACGTCGATGTTCTCCATACTGAGGAGTGCGTTGAGTGCCTGCATCTTGAGATTTAGACTTCTGGCGTTGAGCAGCATTACCCTTAGTTTTTTTCCATTTTTGTTTTCTAAGGAGGTGAGTTTGTCTTTTGAGCCTTGCCTAAAAAAGGCACTATGGGGGTGGCAAGAGCCTTAGCCAATATCCGGAAGCCCAGTGGTGACAGGTACAAGCCGTCCCTTGCGAAGCAGAGTGGCTTGTCCAACATGTCATCCCAGGCAGACAGACATTGGATCCCCTTAGAATGACACCAGTACTTGAGCCAATTATTAAAGCTGATCATCTTGTCTTTGTATTGTGGCATCATTCTTGGTGAGGGCAAGATGCTGCTCAGGGTCAGGGTCATACCAGCCTGGGCTACATAATCAGAGAGCTCCTCTTTGTCTCTTTTCATGTAGTCCAGCGAGGTACGTCTCAGGTCATTCACGCCAGCATGGACAATGACAGAGTCATATTTATACTTGCTTTGGAGTGACCTGAGTGCGTGTGTTATGTGGCGGATCCTAGCTCCCGATAGGCAGCTCACAGTCACCCTCTCCTTGTTCAACTTGGTAAGCGGGACATCAGTGTGTCTGACTATAGAGTCACCTATTACTAGTGTATCAGACATGGTGTTTGGCCTTAAGGGCTGTGATTGATTGACACACTGATTTATTGAAGTATGTGTTGCATGTGTTTTGTTTTGAGGTGGTGGATTTTTGGATGTCTGCTTTGGGAGCCTCTGTTGTTTTGGTAAGTTTTTTATTAGAGCCTCCGAGTATGTCTTTGTGTTTTTATGTGTTTGGTTTGCAGTTGTGGTAGGTCTATGTGGGACTGGGTTTGTTGTGTGTGTGGTTACCATCTCCTCCTGTCTGGTCATGCCAGCCCTGAGTTGAGAGAGTTCAGCCTCCATTTTGGCTATATAGTTGCATCTCTCACATGTATTTGTGTTTGGTGGGAGGAGGACAGGGTTGTCTGTGTACATGAGACAATTGTAGCATTGTCTCAAGATACCCAGATTAACCAGCTGAACTGGAGAGGACACCAGTAATCTACCACTCGACATGCTAGAACAGTATAAGGAAGTGCTGTGCCTTTAAGGGAAGTGGATATTCACAGGGGTGGTAGGTGGATGTAGTGCTTACTTAGTATGAGAGTGCTTACTTAGTAGAGAAGTTTTGAGAACAAGTGCTAGGCTTATAATATAGCGAGTAGTCTGATTATACTAAGAGTAGAGCTTCCTTAAGGGAAAATTTGAAGAGCAGACTTGGCGGAGCCAGAAGAAGTTTAACCTTGTTTAACCGGCGCTGCGCTATGCGCACAATCGCGCAAAGCCGCGCAAACGTGGATTTTAAACAGGGAACTTCAAAAGAGCTAAAAATGGTCCAAAACAACCAATTACTACAGCTCTTGTGCTGAGGTCACTTCCTACAGGGACAAGTAGGCTGCTCAAGGCTCCCCACTCCCACTGGTGAGCAAAGAAACTTCCTTCTATCCAAGTAAGGCAATGGACAACACAGGAACTACACCACAGCCCAGAATACAGCAATGCCTGTAAACTGGTCTAAACTAGTCGAGGAGAGGTGGGAAAACAAGGATTTTTTTTTGTTTTTTTGTTTTTAGATAGAAAACACACAGAAAATGCAGAAACAGTAATAAATCAGTTACACAGGCTAGCACACTTTAGTGGGCAGCCTCAACAGTTAAATTAAACAAACAAACAAACAAACTTTCGATCAAATTCAACTAAAATGTAACTTTAAGTGCAGATATTAAATAATGCAGCAAACAGCTAAAAAACAGTTTAAGCTTGTTTAGGGTAAGCTAGAGAAGGTATTTCAAGTAAAAAAACAGCAAAGATACTTAAATCCAGAAAGTAGTTGCTTTTCTGAGTTCTCTGTAGCTAGGACCACTCTGCAGGACCATGAGGAGCTTGTCTGAGTAGTATAGCCAGAAAAAAACGCCCAGAGGTGGATTTTAAACAGGGAACTTCAAAAGAGCTAGAAATGGTCCAAAACAACCAATTACTACAGCTCTTGTGCTGAGGTCACTTCCTAGAGGGACAGGTAGGCTGCTCAAGGCTCCCCACTCCCACTGGTGAGAAAAGAAACTTCCTTATATCCAAGTAAGGTAATGGACAAAACAGGAACTACATGTCTTTGTAATGTGGGAGGAAACAGGAGCACTCAGATGAAACCCACACAAATGCAGGGAGGACATGCAGACTCCACACAGAAGGCACTCCAGCCAAGAATCAAAACTGGAGAATCTCTTGCTGTGAGGCAACAATGCTACCGCTGCACCACTGCACTGTCCTAATGGTAACGTCCTTGATGTAAACATGTCATATTTGTTTAAAAGGAGAATAAGAATAGTGGAGCTTATGTCATATAATTGGTTTCATAACAATAATATCCATTAGGTCAACCGCAATGTCTTGCCACCCCATCTAATCAAAAAATATACAGAAAATAAAATTCAGTTGTTAGTATGTTTGTTTTTTCAGGGAATATGCATGTCATTGACTCTCCTAATGTGAGGAAGCTCTGCCATTATACTACCAATGTCCACATATTCTACTTTGAAAATTATTCCAACTTACCAGAAAGGAAAAACACTTGTTTTCCCTTTCCTCTGAGTCAGTTGACTCTGACTGATCTTTCTGATTTTCCAAAAAAAAAAAAAAAGAACCCCCAAAAAACAAAAACAAAAAAAAAAAGAAGTAATTGCAGTATACAGTTTTAGCATCTAGCTGAAGAACATTAATTGCACTCTGTCAAAAGCATAATACAAAACTATGGTCAATAGACAATACTGCAGCTTTCATTCAGAGCCTAACCGGACAGTTTCTGTTACACTTATTAATATATGAGGCATGGATATCACTGTATCTTGCAAAAATAATACCTTATAGCTTAATTGCTCTTCATACTTATTTACTATAGTAAACAGGATTGCAACTAACAATATACGGTCAGATATTTTTTTCCTCAAATATTTTTATTTTTCAAATACAGTTGAATAAATTCCATAATATTTGTACATAACATCTTAACTATGTACACTATTTACATCAGCCTGACACTATAACAGAGCTCAATATATACAATTACTTTATAGGTATAACAATCCAGTTATCAGAGTGTATCTGTTCAGTTATTGTAAAGTGTCAATCAATGATAAGAATTTTTTCTATGGATTGTTAATAAATGACTTAGGATGAATCCTTAATTCTTTAATTTTAATTTCCAACAATGCTGTGGTCTTCCATAGGCTGTAGAAGTCTTCCAATGTTGGTATTGTGTTTGTATTCCATCTTCTTGTTATACACTTCCTTGAGATTACAAGTATTGTCCAAACTAGATACATATTTGACTCATTCAAATGAGGACCTTCGTACACATTTAATAATACTAGAGCTTTAGATAAGTTAAACGATTCATTAAATAAAGCTTGTAAAAAGTTTTTAATACCATTCCAAAATCTCTTAATTTTTACAGTCGAAAAAAAGTCATTCCAATCTGCATTGTGTATTTGCTCACACCTCCAACATATTCCCTTTGTGGAAGAATTAATTTTAGTAATTCTATCTGGAGTTAAGAATGCTCTGTGCAAGCATTTCCAATTAAACACTTTCCAGTATTGTGTAAAGGATGTATGTTTAATTGATAATAAAATATTTTATTTAATTTTTTCAGTTAGCTGTAATGAGTGTCCTTTTGTTATATAATTCCAATATGAGGACTTGGGTGTTGTTTTATAATTTATCAATATCTTGTAAAATTTCGAAACACTATTTCCCATGTCATAATCATTATATATGATTTCATATAGGTATTTCAAAAGTTTAGGTATTTCTATAAATGAAGAATTACTAAGTATTCTGCATAAATCTTGTGAATATATCAGCATGCTTTGCATAGTTAGCTAATCTGGTTGTGGAATTGTGTATGTTGTTTCTATTGTTTGCATATCCATAACTTTTCGTTCTTGATACATTGAAACCAATAAGCAAATCCTTTCTGTTCCCGGGAATTAATTATTTCTCTGTATATTTTATGTGGATAGCTCTTTGTAATTATGAATTGTGTTAAAAGATCAAACCAGATTTTTAAATCTATATTTGGATTAATAATTTTCCTAAATGAATCGATGTAATAATTAATCATGCGAGTTTTAGTGGGCTTAGTTATGTTATATTGCATACTAATACATATGTTCCATGGCAAATTGTTTTTATCTGTTATTTGATTTTTTTTTTGTAAATCAAATTCATGTATTGATATTACAGTTAGTAATTCTTTCCGATTTGCAGAATAATTTGGACTTATCCAATCTGAAATTGTTTTAGATTTTGATGCTTTTATATATGTTTCTATATCAAGAAAGTTTAATCCTTCCTGTTTCCATGGTCTGATATGATGTATTAAAGCTATTCTGTTTCTTTTGGGAAACCATAAAAATTTTATTAGGCATGAGTTTATTTATTTGAGCATATTCCTTTCTGGTAACAATTGTATTGCCAAAGCTATATATATATAGAATCTTGGGTAGTAAAACCATTTTTATTAACTGTAGTCTATCTTCAAATGTTAATATTATTTTGTTCCTCTTTTCCACAGAGATTTTAATTGTATTGATGGTATTATTGTAGTTTTTTGAGACTAATTCATTATTAGCCTTGCATAACTCAGTTAAGATAAGGTAGATTCTTGTTTCCTTATGATGT
The DNA here is from genome assembly GCF_019279795.1 of Protopterus annectens. NCBI lineage: Eukaryota > Metazoa > Chordata > Ceratodontiformes > Protopteridae > Protopterus > Protopterus annectens. The sequence continues at coordinate 1,191,072,423 of NC_056733.1, read as the reverse complement.
GATTCCCTCTTCATCTGCAATTCTTTTTTTTTTTTATTTAAAAATAAAAACTTTGATTTTGATTTATTGAAATGGAGTCCTGAAGTCCTGGAAAATGTGTCAATTAAAATATCTAATTCTTCTAATGTCTCTTTTGTATTGGATAATGTTAATAATATGTCATTAGCAAAGGGCATTACTTTCAAATTGTATTGTTCATAAACATCTACACCTTTGATTTTTGTATTGTTACGTATTGAATCTGCCAATATTTCAATAGCCAAATCAAATAGAATCGGTGACATGGGACATCCTTGCTTAATACCCTTTATTATTATATATATATATATATATATATATATATATATATATATATATATATATATATATATATTCAGAGGTGAAGGAAACTAGCTTAACATATGCTAAATTATTTGTATATATATTCTTTAGTAGATGAACAAAGAAAGGAGGAAATTCAAATAACACCAGAATTTTGAATAAATAGTCCCAGTTTAGAGAATCAAAGTCTTTCTCTATATCTAAGTCAATTATGAGTGTTTATTTTCTTCATTAATATAATTTATAAGAGAAATTATCCTTTTAATATTGTCATGTGTGTGTCTATGATATATAAATCCAGTTTGATTATTATTTTTTTTTGGATAGTGGTATTTTCATTCTGTTAGTTAATATTGTCATAAATATCTTACAGTCATTATTTAATAATGATATAGGTCTATATGAATTACAGAGGTTTGGGGATTTGTTTTCCTTTAGGATTGGTGTGATTAAGGTATATCTCCAAGAGGATGGTATTAAAGCTTGTGACTGAATTTCTAATAAAGTTTTATGGAAGAGGGATAGTATTTTTTAAGGAAAAAGTTTATATATTTCCTTAATTATGCCATCTATACCTGGAGCTTTATTATTTTTACCCTCTTTTATTGTATCTGTAATTTCTTTGCAGGATATGGGTGCTTGCAGAGCTAGTTTTAATTTTTCTGGTATTTTTTTATATTAGAACATTTTTCATCTAGATTTAATTGATCAATATGTATATTTTCATTTTAGAAATGTTCCATATAGTGACTTCTATAGGCATCAAGAATGTCACCTATATCTGAGACATTTTCCCTCTCTTTTCATGGAAGATACTTTTAATGTTATTAGCTTTTTGACTGTATTTTGATTCTTGTGGATAAATTATGTACATATTTGAGAGAAGTGCCCAAGGTATTAATTTTTAGTTTTTCTAAAGCTAAACTAGTTTTATGTGTTAGAATTTCATTGTATTTATTGCTAAATACTTCTACTTTCTTTTTCATCTCCAAATGATTTTGATTTTTCTCAGCTTTTACTCACAAATGTTTGGATTGTAGATCTAATGATTCAGAATCCCATTTTCTGATTTGTTTTTACCAAGTTAAGGATTTACCATATATGAAAGCTTTTAATGAGTCCCATATCATTATTTTATTTATCTCTGTGGGGTAATTAATATCTAAGAAGAACTTTAATTCAGATAACAACCAGGGTTGAACTCTTTAATTTTAGTTATATATGCTGGAATTCTGGAGTTAAAGATTAATGGTTTGTACCCATTTTGAAGTTTTAATATCAATGAATTGTGGTCTGAAAAGGGTCAGGGAATGATTGAGAATTTAATGATTTTAGAGTGTAAGTCATGGGCACAAATATTTTGTCTATTCTAGTTTGGGTACCAAATCTGTGATCTTGATGGGAAAACAACAAAGATTTATCTTCTTTAAATTTGAAAGTATCTACAGGATGAAATTATTCTACCAACTTGTTTAAAACATTTAATACAGCAGATGTATGCAGCAGTCTTTTATTTGTAGTTTCAGAAATATCAAATATACAGTTAAAATCTCCTCCTAATATTAAGTTGCCTTTATAATTATTGGAAATGAAATCCAAGTGTTTTTTAACAGTTCCTGGTCCAATGCCTGGGAACCAGTATAGATAGGCTAGGGTCCATATTCTGTAATTATATTTAACTATTACTAACGCCATAAGGCCTTTTTTACCTTCATACTTATAAATGATGTCTGGGTTAACCACATTTGTTTTCTATAAAATTGTTACCCCTTTTGTCTTTGTCCTATAAATGGATTGAGCCAATATCATATATTCCTTAGGATTGCATTTGTAATTGTCATTTGTTTTGAAATGAGTTTCTTGAAGGAAGATGATTTGTGCTTTGTTCAGTTTTAAATATTTCAGAATATTTGATCTCTTGTTAGGATTGCTTATGCCATTGGTATTTAAAGATAATAAAGTTAAATCCACCTTAGGTTATTTAGACTATGCATTTTTGGTTTTACTGTGACTATTAAACATTTTCCTCTGATAACTATAAAGTATATGTTTGAGCTTTTAAAGGAAATTGAAAGACAAAAACACAGGTACCAGATGAACAGCTCGGTCTTCACCTCAGAGCCAATAGTATGTATAAAAAGTCAAACTGCTGCAGTAGAAGGAAAATTCTTTATTGCAAGGACAAAGTGAGTGCATTCACGACCTCCCAGGTCACTTCATCAAACTTAATAAAACATCCCATGCCTTCATTGATATATATACTTTCAAAGTGACCAATCAGTTAAGACAAACAATTAAATATTCATATCAGATTGAATTAATTTAAAAATAGAAGAAAAAAATAAATAGACATAAAACTGTTAAAAACAGTATGCAAGTTCAAATGTGAATGCGTATAGAACCAGATAGAAGGGAATTCATGCTTTAAGGCTCTTGCCTTTAAAAATGGTTTCAGAGAAACAGTTTCATTAATGAATGGGGGTTTGTCTGCATTTAGTTGCAGAATCCATTTTTGCTCAGCCTCTTCTGTTCTGTTTCTAATGACACCCTTCTGATATTTTCTTCCAGAACTTCTAAAACTAAAAATTTAAAAACATGGTGCATCCCTTCAGCTTCTATGTGTTTGGGTTTTATAACATAACTGCCTTTTAAGTGATTTTTTTGTTTGTAAATGAGAAGTGAGGTCCAGAGCCTGTGATGACTTTAAGTTCTTTAGTGGCTAACAATATGTTCCAGTTCTTCTTAAATATATCAGAAACTTGACTGACATCACTTGCGTATGTAATGGAGAACCTGAGTTTCTCATCCCTGGAGTCAGTTTCAGGGTTATCTCTTGTAGTGTGTTCTGAGAAGTAAGGTCTTCCCTTTCTTTGATGTTGTTGATATACTACTTCTATGGTGGTGTCTATTTCTGTCTGGTTATATACTCTATCAAGTAGTTTTCCTCTTAACACTCCCATGGACCTCTCCAACTCAACATTTTTACTATGTAATCTTGAGGCTCTCAGGAATTGCCATTACATAATGTTTTGCTAACATGTCTTGGATGTATGCTGTTTTATGTAATATGGAATTCTTTCTACTTAGTTTTCTATACAGGCGAGTAGCCATATGTCCCATTTCTGATTTTTTCACTAGAATATAAAGGAATTATATATGTTAATTTGAGTACTTACATCTAAATTTTAAAAACGGTGTAGTTGTGTGTAGGTACTCTAAGAATCTACCCAGCATCTCTATTGAGTTTTCCTGTAGAAAAAACATATCGTCCACAAAACGTGCATACCACAGAACATATTTGCTAAATTCATTTCCCTGTAGTAGAAATGTTTCTTCCCATTGGACTAAAGTTAGGATGGTGTAGCTGTTTGCACAAGCTTAGAGAAAACACATTTAGAACATAGCAAACTCCTAATGTTCTCTATTCCCCACTGATTTGAAGCACTGTAAAAAGTGATGTAATATCTAAGGTTACAAGCAGATAATCTTTATTTATCAAACTTGTCTTTCTATACAATGTTTGGAGAAAAGATTTTGTGTCTTTCAGTACTGTTTCACAGTTTTCAAGCACAGGATGAAGATTATTCTCTACATATATTGACATGGCTTCTGTTGCCCAACCTCTGTTAGAAACTATAGGTCTCATAGGTGGACATATGATATCTTTATGTACCTTGGGAAGGCCATATATAACTGGAATGGTAGGAGTTTCTACATTAAAATACTTAAATAAATCCTCTGTTATCAAATTTCGAGTCAGCAAGTCAAACAACAAAACAGCAATCCTGTCTATAACACATTTAACTATATTTACTGAGATACAGGCATAGGTTTCATGGTCATTCAGTAGTTTCATCATTTGGTGGATATAAAATTTCCTATCCATAATCACAATTCCCCCTCCTTTATCTGCAGGTCCATTTTCCCTCAGGTCACAGAGAGCATCAGATTCTTCTTTACTCAAGTTATAAAAGACAGCTCTTCTATCTGAATTAAATACTTCCCTTATTTGCTTCTCACATACTGACACATAGGCTTCTACTATAGGATGTAATTTAGGTACAAAGGTACAAGCTTTTTTAAAAATATTCACATTGGCAGTCATCTGTTCTTTAAGCATAGTTTTTAAAGTTATGTTTTGACCAGATAACTTAAGTTCTTTAAGAATGTCAACTAACACAGTTCTCTGGGCTGGAATAAACTACAGCCCGTTATTCAAAAGTGACATATGTGCATCAGTTAGTGTGAAAGATGAAAGATTTATTACCAGACTTTGGTGTTCTTGCTGCAAGTTACCATTGTGTTCCGTGTTGATTCTGTGTTTGGTACCTGCCTGATTCGGCCCTTCCTTCCTCTGCTCCTTGATCTGCTTTTTATTGGTAAAGCATTTATTTGTATGAAGGGTATAATTTGAGTTCCTGATATTCCCTTCTGTTGCATGGGAAAAGTGTGATTCTCATTAGATAGGTTTCTGTTATCATTCTTCTTGCTGCTTCTTGTATTTATATCCTTTGGTTTTACTGTTGACTGCTGCTCAGCAGGAGTCACCGGTAAACTCTGTATTTCCTCAGTGTTAGTAGTTGCAGCCACTCCCTCTTCAGTTATTTGGCTTCTCTTTGATAGTTGCATGTTGTCTATCACAAAAGGGGCCAGGTTTACAGGCTGGTCTGTTGCTGTAGTAAAAGGTTTGAGCCATGAGAAAACAGCACCAGACTGGAAATCATTCATGTCCCTTTGAAGCTTTTTTCAGCTTCGTATTATGTAATGTTTTTTCATAGCTGGATATGCTTTCAAAGAGAGTATCTAGCTTGTCACCAATAATGCTATTTGTAAAGTTAGTGCATAGATCGATCTGCAGAGCCTTCAGTTCATTTACAAGTTCCCTTTCTTCAGGTAAAAAATAGTCAGTTAATACGTTCATGTAGTTATAGCTTAACTGCAAGTTAAGCTGCTGCCATTTCTTCAGGAGGTCAGGGAGATCATCACCAAAAGTTGGCATAGTTAACTCTCTGGGAATAATTTTATATCTTAAGCAGGCTTCCAAATGGAATCTCTGTCATTGGAAACTTTTATACTTATATAACTTGTTTTCAAAGGCTCTAAATTTGTCTTTGAAGAGCATTTGTGCCCCATCATCCAGAATATTCATCAGAGAAAACTGGTCTCTCAATCAGTGGGTTTACCTCCATGCTTAGGATTCTACTAAAACATTCCTTTCGGTTTTGAGCATTGGTATTCCCATTTGGATTGAAATTCAGTTTGATTTCATACCCTTCTGCCAAGTTCTGGTTCTGATGCTCATGAAAAGTACAAAGAGAAAGACAAAAACACAAGTATCAGATGAACAGCTCAGTCTTCACCTCACAGTCAATAGTATGTATAAATAGTCGAACTGCCACAGTAGAAGGAAAATTCTTTGTTGCAAGGACAAAGTGAGTGCTTTCATGACCTCCCAGTTCTTCATCGACTTAATAAAACATCCCATGCCTTTACTGACATATATACTTTCAAAGTGATGAATCAGTTAAGACAAACAATTAAATATTTATATCAGATTCAATTAATTTAATAATAGTAGGAAAAAAACATATCTATATATATCTATCTATCTATCTATATATATATATATATATATATATATATATATATATATAAGACTGTTAAAAACAGTATGCAAGTTCAAATGTGAATGCCTATAGCACCATGTAGATGGGAATTAGTGTTTTACTGCTCTTGGCTTTAAAAATGGTTTCAAAGAAACAGTTTCATTAATGCCTGGGGGATTGTCTGTGTTTAGTTGCAGAATCCATGTTTGCTTAGCCTCTTATCTTCTGTTTTTAATGTCACCCCCTCTGATATTTTCTTCCAGAACTTCTAAAACTAAAAATTTGAAAACATGGTACACCCTTCAGCTTGTACATGTTTACCTAGGGCACTACTCTCCTTTTTGTTTACTATGTCCCTCATATGTTTTACAATGTGTTCTTTGAGCATTCTATTAGTCTTACCCACATAAAAAAACTTTACAATATTGGCAAAAACTAAGATAGACTATATTTCTAGTCCTGCAGTCTGAATAGAAATTAAATTAAATTCTAACCTTTTTCTGTGGATGGGCAAAAGTGCTACATGAGAAAATGTACTTCCAATCTCTGCAGTTCCTGCACATATATGTCCCTATCCTATCTGATGCATTCAGGGACTTATGTGTTTGGGTTTTATAACATAACTGCCTTTTAAGTGATGTTTTTGTTTGTAAATGAGAAGTGAGGTCCAGAGTCTATAACGCCTTCAAGTTCTTTAGTGGCTAACAATATGTTCCGGTTCTTCTAAATATATCATAAATTTGACTGACATAACTTGCATATGCAATGGGGAACCTGAATTTATCATTCCTAGTGTAAGTTTCAGGGTTATCTGTTGAGAGGGATGAGAAACTCAGGTTCCCATTACATATGCAAGTGATGTCAGTCAATTTTGTGATATATTTAGGAAGAACTGGAACGTATTGTTAGCGACTAAAGAACTTGAAGGTGTTATAGACTCTAGACCTCAATTCTCATTTACAAAGAAAAATCATTTAAAAGGCCGTTATGTTATAAAACCCATACACATAAGTCCCTGAACGCATTAGACTGGATAGGGATATATATGTGCAGGAACTGCAGAGCTTGTACATATGTTTTCTCATGTAGCACTTTTGTACATTCACAGCAAAAGTTTAGAATTGAATTTAATTTCTCTTCAGACTGCAGGACTAAAAATATAGTCTTAGTTTTTTCCAATATTGTAAAGTTTTTTAGGTGGGCAAGACTAATAGAATGCTCAAAGAACACATTTTAGAACATATGAGGGGCATAGTAAACAAAAAGGAGAGTAGTGCCCTAGCCAAACATGTAGAAGCTGAAGGGATGCACCATGTTTTTAAATTTTTAGTTTTAGAAGTTCTGGAAGAAAGTATCAGAGGGGGTAACATTAGAAGCAGAACAGAAGAGGCTGAGCAAAAATGGATTCTGCTAATAAATGCAGACAAACCCCCAGGCATTAATGAAACTGTTTCTTAGAAACCATTTTTAAAGGCAAGAGACTTAAAGCACTAATTCCCTTTTACATGGTTCTATAGGCATTCACATTTAAACTTGCATAGTATTTTTAACAGTTTTATGTCTATTTATGTTTTTTCTACTATTTTTAAATTAATTGAATCTGATGTAAATATGTAATTGTTTGTTTTAACTGATTGGTCACTTTGAAAGTATATATACCAATGAAGGCATGGAATGTTTTATTAAGTCTGATGAAGTGACCTGGGAGGTCGTGAAAGTGCTCAATTTGTCCTTGCAACAAAGAACTTTCCTTCTACTGTGGCAGTTCGACTTTTTCTACATACTACTGGCTGTGAGGTGAAGACCGAGCTGTTCATCTGGTACCTGTGTTTTTGTTTTTCTCTATGTACTTTTTGTGAACATCAGGACTAGAACATGGCAGAAGGGTATGAAACCAAACTGAATTACAGTTCAAATGGGAATACAAACACTGAAAGTGGAATGGAACATTTTATTAGAATCCTAAGCATGGAGGTAAACCCACTGGTTGAGAGACCAATTTTCTCAGATGAATATTCTGTTGATGTGGATGATGGGGCACAAATGCTCTTCAAAAACAAATTTAGAGCCTTTGAAAAGAAGTTATATAAGTATAAAAGGCTCCAATGGCAGATATTCCGTTTGGAAGCCTGCTTAAGATATACAGTTGTTCCTAGAGGTCTGAGAGTTCTAACTATGCCAACTTATGGTGATGCTCTACCTGACCTCCTGAAAAAATGGCAGCAGCTTAATTTGCAGTTAAGCTATGAAGGCTCTGCAGATCGATCTATGCACTAACTTTACAAATAGCATTATTGGTGACAAGCTAGATACTATTTTTGAAAGCATATCCAGCTATGAGAAAAGATTACATAATACGAAGCTGAAAAATCTTCAAAGGGACATGAATGATTTCCAGTCTGGTGCTGCTTTCTCATGGCCCAAACCTTTTACTACAGCAACAGACCAGCCTGTAAACCCAGCCCTTTTTGTGATAGACAACACACAACCAGCAAAGAGAAGCCAAATAACTGAAGAGGGAATGGCTGCAGCTACTAACACTGAGAAAACACAGAGTTTACCAGTGACTACTGCTGAGCAGCAGTCAACAGTAAAACCAAAGGATAAAAATACAATAAGCAGCAAGAAGAATAAAAATAGAAAACTATCTAATGAGAATCACCCTTTTCCCAAGCAACAGAAGGGAATATCAGGAACTCAAATGATACTCTTCACACTAATGTATGCTTTACCGATAAAAAGCAGATCAAGGAGCAGAAGAATAAAGGGCCGAGTTAGGCAGATACCAAACACAGAAGAAACACAGAACACAATGGTAACTTGCAGCAAGAACACAAAAGTCTGGTAATAAATCTTTCATCTTTAACACTAATTGATGCACATATGTCACTTTTGAATAAAGGGCTGTCGTTTATTCCGGCCCAGAGAACTGTGTTAGTTGACATTCTTAAAGAACTTAAGTTATTTGGGCAGAACTTAACTTTAAAAACTATGTTTAAAGGACAGATGACTGAAAATGTGAATATTTTTAAAAAAAATAGTACCTTCGTACCTAAATTATATCCTGTGGTAGAAGCCTATGTGTCAGTATGTAAGAAGCAAATAAGGGAAGCATTTAATTCAGACAGAAGAGCTGTCTTTTATAACTTGAGTAAAGAAGAATCTGGTGCTCTATATGACCTGAGGGAAATGCATTTAGTGGAAATTAGACCTGCAGATAAAGGAGGGAGAAATGTGATTATGGATAGGGAATTTTATATCCACCAAATGATGAAACTACTGAATGTCCATGAAACCTATGCCTGTATCTCAGGAAGTGCAGTTAAATGTGTTATAGACAGGATTGCTGTTTTGTTGTTTGACTTGCTGACTACAAACTTGATAACAATTAATTTATTTAAGTATTTTAATGTAGAAACTCCTACCATTCGAGTTATATATGGCCTTCCCAAGGTACATAAAGATACCATATGTCCACCTATGAAACCCATAGTCTAGCAGAGGTTGGGCAACAGAAGCCTTGTCAATATATGTAGAGAATAATCTTCATCCAGTGCTTGAAAAGTGTGAAACAGTACTGAAAGGCAAAAAATATTTTCTCCAAACATTGTATAGAAAGATAAGTTCGATAAATAAAGTGTATCTGCTTGCAACCTTAGATATTACATCACTTTTTACAGTGATTCCAAATCAGTGGGGAATAGAGAACATTAAGAGGTTGCTATGTTCTAAATGTGTTTTCACTAATGATAAAGTGAATCTGTTATGCAGTCTGCTTGAAATAATTTTGGACAATAATGGTTTTGTCTATAAAGATGATTTTTACCTACAAAAGGTTGGCTTAGCTATGGGCATGGCTTGTGCAAACAGCTACACCAACCTAACTTTAGTCCAATGTGAAGAAACATTTCTTCTACAGGGAAATGAATTTAGAAAATATGTTTTGTGGTATGCACCTTTTGTGGATGACATGTTTTTTCTATTGGAAAACTCAATAGAGATGCTGGGTATATTAGAGTACCTAGACACAATGACACCATTTTTAAATTTTACCTATAAGTACTCAAATGAACAAATAGAATTCCTAGATGTTCTAGTGAAAAAATCAGTAATGGGCAGATGGCTACTAGCCTGTGTAGAAAACCACATAGAAGAATACCATATTACATAAAAACAGCATGCATCCAAGACGTGTTAGCAAAAATGTTATGAAAGTTCAGTTCCTGAAAGCCTCAAAATTACATAGTAAAAATGATGAGTTGGAGAGGTCCATGGGACTGTTAAGAGGAGAACTACTTGACAGAGGATATAACCAAACAGAAATAGACACCACCATAGAATGCGTATATCAAGAATGTCAAGGGAAGGTTAGACATTACTTCTCAGAGCAAACTACAAGAGATATCCCTGGAACTGACTCCAGGGATGAGAAACTCAGGTTCCCCATTACATTTGCAAGTGATGTCAGTCATGTTTGTGATATATTTAGGAATAATTGGAACATATTGTTAGCCACTTAAGAACTTGAAGGCATCATAGACTCTGGACCTCACTTCTCATTTACAAATAAAAAAATCACTTAAAAGGCAGTTATGTTATAAAGCCCAAACACATAAGTCCCTGAATGCATCAGATAGGATAGGGACATATATGTGCAGGAACTGCGGAGCTTGTATGTACATTTTCTCATGTAGCACTTTTGTATATCCACAGGAAAAATTTAGAATTTAATTTAATTTCTCATCAGACTGCAGGACTAGAAATATAGTCTATCTTAGTTTTTGCCAATATTGTAAAGTTTTTTATGTGGGCAAGACTAATAGAATGCTCAAAGAATGCATTTTAGAACATATGAGGGGCATAGTAAACAAAAAGGAGAGTAGTGCCCTAGCTAAACATGTAGAAGCTGAAGGGATGCACCATGTTTTTAAATTTTTAGTTTTAGAAGTTCTGGAAAAAATATCACAGGGGGTGACATTAGAAACAGAACAGAAGAGGCTGAGCAAAAATGTATTCTGCAACTAAATGCAGACAAACCCCCAGGCATTAATGAAACTATTTCTCTGAAACCATTTTTAAAGGCAAGAGCCTTAAAGCACTAATTCCCTTCTACATGGTTCTATAGACATTCACATTTGAACTTGCATACTGTTTTAACAGTTTTATGTCTATTTATTTTTTTTCTTCTATTTTTAAATTAATTGAATCTGATAGAAATATTTAATTATTTGTCTTAACTGATTGGTCACTTTGAAAGTATATATATCAATGAAGGCATGGGATGTTTTATTAAGTCTGATGAAGTGACCTGGGGGTCGTGAAAGCACTCACTTTGTCCTTGCAATAAAGAATTTTCCTTCTACTGTGGCAGTTCGACTTTTTATACATAATATTGCTCTGAGGTGAAGACTGAGCTCTACATCTGGTAACTGCATTTTTGTCTTTCTCTTTCTACTTTTTGTGAACATCAGGACCAGAACATGGCAGAAGGGTATGAAATCAAATTGAATTACAATCCAAATGGGAATACCAACACTCAAAACGGAATGGAACATTTTAGTAGAATCCTAAGCATGGAGGTAAACCCCCTGGTTGAGAGACCAATTTTCTCTGGTGTATATTCTGTTGATGTGGATGATAGCACACAGATGCTCTTCAAAGACAAATTTAGAGCCATTGAAAACAAGTTATGTAAGTATAAAAACCTCCAATGGGAGATATTCCATTTGGAAGCCTGCTTAAGATATACAATTGTTCCCAGAAGCCTGAGAGTTCTAACTATGCCAACTTATGATGATGCTCTCCCTGACTTCCTGAAGAAATGGCAGCAGCATAACTTGCAGTTAAGCTATGACATCATGAACTTATTAATTGATTATTTTTTACCCGAAGAAAGGGAACTTGCACATGAACTGAAAGCTCTGCAGATCAATCTGTGCACTAACTTTACAACTAGCATTATTAGTGACAAGCTAGATACTCTCTTTGAAAGCATATCCAGCTATGAGAAAAGATTACATAATATGAAGCTGAAAAAGCTTCAAAGGGTCATGAATGATTTCCAGTCCGGTGTTGTTTTCTCATGGCCCAAACCTTTTACTACAGCAACAGACCAGCCTGTAAACCCAGCCCCTTTTGTGATAGACAACACACAACTCGTAAAGAGAAGCTAAATAACTGAAGAGGGAGTGGCTGCAGCTACTAACACTGAGGAAACAGAGAGTTTACCAGTGACTCTTGTTAAGCAGCAGGCAACAGTAAAACCAAAGGATATAAATATAAGAAGCAGCAAGAAGAATGACAACAGAAACCTATCTAATGAGAATCACCCTTTTCCCAAGCAACAGAAGGGAATATCAGGAACTCAAATGATACCCTTCCCACTAATGAATGCTTTACCGATAAAAAGCAGATCAAGGAGCAGAGGAATGAAGGGCCGAGTCAGGAAGATACCAAACACAGAAGCAACATGGAACACAATGTTAACTCGCAGCAAGAACACAAAATTCTGGTAATAAATCTTTCATCTTTAACACTAACTGATGCACATATGTCTCTTTTGAATAAAGGGCTGTCGTTTATTCCAGCTCAGAGAACTGTGTAAGTTGACATTCTTAAAGAAATTAATTATTTGGTCACAACTTAACTTTATAAACTATGTTTAAAGGACAGATGACTGACAATGTGAATATTTTTAAAAATACTTAGTACCTTTGTAACTAAATTACATCCTATGGTAGAAGCCTATGTGTCAGTATGTGAGAAGCAAATAAGGGAAGCATTTAATTCAGATAGAAGAGCTGTTTTTTATAACTTGAGTAAAGAAGAATCTGATGGTCTATATGACCTGAAGGAAATGCATTCAGTGGAAATTAGACCTGTCGATAAAGGAGGTGGAATTGTGATTATGGATAGGGAATTTTATATCCACCAAATGATGAAACTACTGAATGACCATGAAACCTATGCCTGTATCTCAGTAAATATAGTTAAATGTGTTATAGACAGGATTGCTGTTTTGTTGTTTGACTTGCTGACTATAAATTTGATAACAGAGGATTTATTTAAGTGTTTTAATGTAGAAACTCCTACCATTCCAGTTATATATGGCCTTCCCAAGGTACATAAAGATATCATATGTCCACCTATGAGACCCATAGTGTCTAGTAGAGATTGGGCAACAGAAGCTATGTCAATATATGTAAAGAATAATCTTCATCCAGTGCTTGAAAAGTGTGAAACAGTACTGAAAGACACACAATCTTTTCTCCAAACATTGTATAGAAAGACAAGTTTGATAAATAAAGAGTATCTGCTTGTAACCTTAGATATTACATCACTTTTTACAGTGATTCCAAATCAGTGAGGAATAGAGAAAATTAGGAGCTTGCTATGTTCTAAATGTGTTTTCTCTAATGATAATGTGAATCTGTTACGCAGTCTGCTTGAAATAATTTTGGACAATAATGCTTTTGTTTTTAAACATAATTTTTACCTACAGAAGGATGGCATAACTATCGGCACAGCTTGTGCAAACAGCTACACCAACCTAACTTTAGTCAAAATGGGAAGAAACATTTCTACTACAGAGAAATTAATTAAGCAAATATGTTTTGTGGTATGCATGTTTTATGGATGTCATGTTTTTTTCTATGGGAAAACTCAATAGAGATGCTGGGTATATTCTTAGAGTACCTACACACAACACCATTTTTAAATTTTACCTATAAGTACTCAAATGAACAAATAGAATTCCTAGATGTTCTAGTGAAAAAATCAGAAATGGGGCATATGGCTACTAGCCTGTATAGAAAACCAAGTGGAAGAATACCATATTACATAAAAACAGCATGCATCCAAGACGTGTTAGCAAAAAATGTTATGAAAGGGCAGTTCCTGAAAGCCTCAAGATTACACAGTAAAATGATGAGTTGGAGAGGTCCATGGGAGTGTTAATAGGATAACTACATGATAGAGGACATAACCAGTCAGAAATCGACACCACCATAGAAGGAGTATATCAAGAATGTCAAAGGAAGTGTAGACCTTACTTCTCATAACAAACTACAAGAGATAACCCTGGAACTGACTCCAGGGATGAGAAATTCAGGTTCCCCATTACATATGCAAGTGATGTCAGTCAATTTTGTGATATATTTAGGAATAACTGGAACATATTGTTAGCTACTAAAGAACTTGAAGGCATCATAGACTCTGGACCTCACTTCTCATTTACAAACAAAAAAATCACTTAAAAGGCAGTTATGTTATAAACCCCAAAGACATAAGTCCCTGAACACATCAGATAGGAAAGACACATATAAGTGCAGGAATTGCAGAGCTTGTACACACATTTTTTCATGTTGCACTTTTGTACATCCACAGCAAAAGTTTAGAATTGAATTTATTTTCTATTCAGACTGCAGGACTAGAAATATAGTTTATCTTAGTTTTTGTCAATATTGTAAAGTTTTTTTTTTTTAATGTGGGCAAGACTAATAGAATGCTCAAAGAACGCATTTTAGAACACATGAGGGACACAGAAAATAAAAAGGAGAGTAGTGCCCTAGCCAAACGTGTAGAAGCTGAAGGGATGCACCATGTTTTCATTTTTTAGTTTTAGAAGATCTGGAAGAAAATATCAGAGGGGGTAACATTAGAAACAGAACAGAAGAGGCTGAGCAAAAATGGATTCTGCAACTAAATGCAGACAAACCCCCAGGCTTTAATGAAACTGTTTCTTTGAAACCATTTTTAAAGGCAAGAGCCTTAAAGCGCTAATTCCCTTCTACATGGTTGCATCGGCATTCACATTTGAACTTGCATACTGTTTTTAATAGCTTTATGTCTATTTATTTTTTTTTCTGCTATTTTTAAATGAATTGAATCTGATATAAATATTTAATTGTTTGTCTTTACTGATTGGTCACTGTGAAAGTATATATATATATATATATATATATATATATATATATATATATATATATATATATATATGTATATATATCAGTGAAGGCATTGGATGTTTTATTAAGTCTGATGAAGTGACCTGGGAGGTCGGGAAAGGGTTCACTTTTTCCTTGCAATAAAGAATTTTCCTTCTATTGTGGCAGTTCGTCTTTTTATACATACTATTTTAAAGGAAATTATCAGTTTTATACTTTGAGTGTTTACCAATAAAGTAATGTTTTGGTCAGGCATACTAAAATGTTTTTGTGAAATAACAAATTTAAATTAATAAATGTTAACAAAACTAAGATCCGCACTAGCCATGGAATGAAAATCAATCCGAATCTGATGGATAAACCTAATTCCGTCAGATTATCACTCATTCCTTGACAATCCAGAACATCTGAGCTCCATACATTTAATTATCATATGGAGAATATTTGTAATAGGAATAAGCAATATTTATTTTATTTTGATCAGATATAGTGCTATTGTAGATTAGACAGAATTATAATACCATATAAATGTCTGTTTATTGTATATGCAAATAATTTTTACATGAAAGATAAATGACAAGCAATCCAGTTGTAGTAAAGTAGGATGGATCATATATAAAACCTCAGTAAAATATTATAACACACAGTTATTGAACATATTCACCCTTATTGACAAAGTCTTTCAAAACTTCTTACTTAATATAAATATATGGTAATAATATTTATACCCAATGTTTATAATGCAATGTATTTTACTGGATATATCAAAAGTAATATTTCATTGATTACCAGCATTTAAGTAATCACTTTGTTGCTAACTTGCTTAAAGCATCTAGTTTGTTTTATGTAAACATTGATGAAAGTTAGTGCATTTTAATTATCAGTGCATCCCTCTACCACCCCCATTTCCTACACATAAGGATTTTCATATCTGTCATTTCTTTTTCTAAAATGAGTGAAATTATAGGTTAAAAACAACAAATTCACTTATTGTGATTAATGATTACATGTTCCCTTTCCCTATTCATAAATTGCCATTTTATGGCATATACTGAAAGTTTTTAGATTTAAATGGCAACATTCTATTTTGTATAGTTAGCAAAGGTTAAACTCAGTAATTATTGTCAATTTAATACTATTTGTTCAGAATGTGATTGTTACATTCTGTGACATTCCTAGTTCAGGCTTCTATTGTTTCCCTTGAACAACTTTGTCAGTTTGATGTCATGTATAAAACATTAGTTACCTTCATAACAGTTTAAGTATTATGTATGGTCAAGATGTGTTACAAAACCACAATTCAAGTTAAAGCAATTATATGACTTGTTATGCATATTTATCTATATGAGAAAATTATCATGCTTTCTGTTGATGTTCAATATAGTGTATGTCATTTATAACAACTTAAAACAGTAGTGTTATTATACTCAAGCCCATGTTATTAAACTGTATAATGTCAATTTAATACTATTTGTTCAGAATATGATTGTTACATTCTGTGACATTTCAAGTTTAGGCTTCTATTGTTTCTCTTGAACAACATTGTCAGTTTGATGTCACGTATAAAACATTAGTTACCGTGGTAACCACTTAAGTATTATATATGGCCAAGATGGGTTACAAAAACTACAATTCAAGTTAAAGCAAGTTAAAGCAATTACATGACTTGTTATGCATATTTACTTATATAAGAACATCATCATGCTTCCCCTAGATGTTCAATGTAGTGTATGTCATTTATGACAAGTTAAGACAGTAGTGTTATTATACACAAGCCCATGTTATTAAATCCTGTCTTTAATATCTAAATTCAGCAGACTGCTTCATCTTATATGACAATTATATATTTTATGTCTAGATTTACTAAATCACACATCACATAACTATTGTGTGTTTTTTTGTTATTAAGAATCAACTTAATGAGCTAAACAAAGTGTTGGGAGACCATCCATATGTGTACACGTGGTTTAAAACAGCCCTTTTATTATATATATATATCTATATATATTTTTTAAACCAAAAATGTCATTGCCAAGAATTATCTCGGAGGCTCCTCAGAGCCGTTAAGCATTATCGGCACTGTCTCCGTTACCATAACAACCTGGGAGCATCTGTTTTTTTTAATGTGTCTGTGTACTCCATACCAGAAGCTCAAAATACACCTGAAGCAAAGCCTCACTTCACTGCAACATCAAGCCTAAATTCCCTCCCTTTCAGTAAGACAGCAGCCAGGAAAAGAATAGAGAACAAACAGATAAAAAAAAAAACCCTCAAAAAGCCGCCATAACAAGAGTCAACACATTACTCCAGCCCTTCCACCTCCCACTCAGCAGACGTACAAACAAACCATTCTCTGTCAAAATATCCCAAATCACAGTTCTATATACCCCCTTCCCCCTGGATCCAGGCTAAAACACCAAATGTCTCTTCCTAATATACAAGCATCAGTAAACTTTGATCACAAGCCGCAACCCACAGCTTCCCGGAGATGAAAAGGCAACATATAACAGCTGCCAGATGCGGCTGCATCCACATATACCATGTCAGGCTTAATCAAACAGCACTTGAAGCTATGATACCTGCCATAACTGATATTAACTATGTTTAGACAGAATAATAATAACATTTGTACTAGCTGCCTGACAAGCTGCATTCATGCATACCATATCAGGATTGATCAAACAGCACTCCTATGAGCTAAACGAAGTGTTGGGAGACCATCCATACCTGCCATAATGATATTAACTATATTTAGACAGAATAATGATGACATTTGTACTAAGAGATTGTTACTATTACTCACTAGGATATACATGACATTTCTAAATCATACTTTAACTGAAGAAGACATTAATCTCCATGACAGCATTTTTTTCAAAACACTCTACTGTTACTGCTATTATATATGATGTTAATTTGTTACATTTGAGTCTGAACTCTGATGAATGGTACCTTGTTGAATTAGTTAATTAATTACTTAAATTATTATAAGTAAAAACAATGAAAAATGAACAAGATAAGTATTCATTGAGTTCAAGTAGGGGAATAGAAGCTTCTATGTTTATATTATATCTTGCTTTGTTTGGCTTATATATAATGTAAATAGTAACCCATCTTGACCTACCTTTGTTTGTGAAGAATTACTGGACTCTTTGAACATTCTGAATAAATCATTACTGTTTCTCAGTTGTTTAAGAAACCCTCCTTTTTTTAATAAAAACAGATGAAAAGTGATGTACCATATCAGCTGATACTTTGAGAGATGTAGTTGTAAGAGTTATTTTTTGGGACAGATATCTTGGAATCAGTTTTTTGTTTCTTCTTTCTAGCATCAGTCCAAGGATTTGTTTCTTTTATTCTTTTATGAGTATGGGGCCATACATTCAATTTCTTCTGGGATAGACACTATGTTGTTATTTTTGATGAATATAGTAGCTTCTTCTAAGTCATTAAAGGTTCTCATCTCATTGTCAGAAAGTATTTTTATCTTGGCTGGAAAGGCCAGCTGTACTTTAATGTTGTTTTGTTTCAAAATGTTATTATTGGCCAGACTTTTATCCTTTGTTCTAGTATTTTGGAAGAATAATCATTGTAAAACCTTATCAGGCTTTGATTGTATTTTAAGGGTGATTTTCTCCAAGCAGATTTAAATATTAGTGCCTTGTCCAGAAATGAAAGAAATTGTATAACTATGGATCTAGGTGGAGTATTTGTTGAGTTAGAAGCAGGTTTTCTCGGCACTCTATGCGACCTTTCAATCCGAAATGAAAGCCCCTCCTTCAAGTCTAAAAATTCAGGAATACAGGTTGTTAAAGATGAAATAATGCCCCAGATTCACCAATCATCCATGCAGGACTAGCTTAGTCCTGTACAGAAACACCCATTTAGGAGCAGGACAGCAGCGTGCCATGCATATCAATGAAGGCACACTGCCAGAGCCACAAGGCTTACATGGAGCGTGTACGAGTGCAGGGGGCATGTCTGAAAGCAGAGCTTTCATAATAAACATGCCCCTGCAATGTAGAGCAGCATAACATGGGAAGAAATGAGTGAGATCACTCATAGGTGTCCGCAGATCCACACCAACAGTTCCCCATGTGTACAACAGCAACAGTACAGAACAATTAAATGAAGAAACCCTTTTATTTATTTTTAAAAATCCAAGTACAGCTAACCGTAGGTGCATGAGTGTGCCCATTGCTTAGCTATGGTCAATGCAGTTTAAATAGCAGAAAGAGGATAAAAAGCAAGATATATGCAAATGAAGCAGTACAGCAATAGTTTAGTGGGCAGAGAACTTGCTTATAAGCAGTCATTCCCGGCTCGAGTCCCACTGCAGTACATGAAATTTTCAATTCAAATCACTCTATGATAAATATTTTTTTGTGGCATAACCTAATAAATAATATACATTTGTGAGCTGCAGTACTGCATTTAATGCAGATGTGAGGTGTCAGTGTCATAATGGTGCAAAGACCACAGATAATCACATGTGCGCCATGCAGTATTACAGATACAAATGGCAGGTAAACTGTGTAATGAATAATAACGCCATACATTTTCCAAATCACCCACCTCCCCAAGAACCATTACACTATTATTGTCTAAAATGTAGCACTAGTAAGCGTCAGTAAGAGGTAGTAAGCATATTTAAGGACTAGTAAGTGGGTTTAAGTCCATTTGCACAGGGGTAAGCAATACAGGTTAAGCAAGATCAAAGCTAACTCTCTGTAACATATGTAACCGGAGGTTAGCATTGCTTACCCTTGCGCAAACCAGTGCAAACCCACTTACAATTGCTTAAAAGTGCCTTAGTCACTCTGTATCCAACAGCTCTTGTCCTGCCCAGCAACAAAATAATCAGCACTCTCAAGTTGCAAACCCGGGACCCTGCGTACTATAGACAAAGTGATTTATCACTAAGCCATGGCAGATACACATACATCTGATGTTATCACAAACATATCATCCAGCACAGTCATTCAACATTATAGGAAATGTATTTAATTATGTAGCTGTATGCATCTGTGTATGTACACACACACACACACACACACACACACACACACACACACATATATATATATATATATATATATATATATATATAGTATACACACACACACACACACACACACACACACACATATATATATATATATATATATATATATATATATAAGTATACATACACACACACACACACACACACATATATATATATATATATATATATATATATATATATATATATATATATATATATATATATATATATATATATATATATATATATATATATATATATCAAGAACGAACTTCATGACAACAAAGAATTAAAAATGAATGAAAAGGAGAACACCAGCAACCCCTGTATTATTTAGCACTGTCTTATGTAATATCAAGAACCCTTCAGACAGACATGTAACATTAATATGAGCAACCATTTGTACAATGCTCAAAGCAGGATGCTACCAGTGGGAGACACAGCGCAGACCAGCTAAGTCTAATGTTGACACAAAAACAGGTTCGTCCCTTGCGGGATGAACAAAAAATTGTGAGCCAATCCGAGGTTTACACATGTCTGAAAAGATGAACAAGGCAAAGCTTGTACATACGTGGACTAAATGGATGAAGAGCCTGAAGAAGCTTGGGTCAAGTCAGTATACTGGATGAGTACCGAGACGTGGAGAGAGGGCAATGTGTGCAGGTGTGGTATGGCTGGGCTAGCAACTGGAGAATGGATGGTTGCTGTGTATGTGGAGCTCGGGGGGGGGGGACCATGGGTATGAAATTATCGATCCAGGCGTGTCCAGTTCAAATCAGACTGCCTCATGGACGTAAGTGTGGGGGTCAGAAAAGTAACCGAGATAACGTGTAAGCAAGAAGTGAACTCACGCAGTGCTGGGAGGGTGAACCAGAGGGATTAAGATAGTCCAGGCCATGGAAAGCACCTCGGGCAGAAAGTGGGAAGAAATTAACGAGATTGCTCATAGGTGTCCACATATCCCAACCAACAGTTCCACATGTATACAACAGCAACAGTACAGAAAAATTAAATGAAGAAATTGTTTTATTTATTTTTAAAAATCTGAGTACAGCTAACTGTAGGTGCACAGATGTGCCCATTGCTTAGCTACGGTCAATGCAGCTCAAATAGCAGAATGAGGATAAAAAGCAAGATATATGCAAATGAAGCAATAGTTTAGTGGGCAGAGAATTTGCTTATAAGCAGTCATTCCCGGCTCGAGTCCCACTGCAGTACATGAAATTTTCCCTTCAAATCACTCTATGATAAATATTTTTTGTGGCATAACCTAATAAATAATATACATTTGTGAGCTGCAGTACTGCATTTAATGCAGATGTGAGGTGTCAGTGTCATAATGGTGCAAAGACCACAGATAATCACATGTGCGCCATGCAGTATTACAGATACAAATGGCAGGTAAACTGTGTAATGAATAATAACGCCATACATTTTCCAAATCACTCACCTCCCCAAGAACCATTACACTATTATTGTCTAAAATGTAGCACTAGTAAGCGTCAGTAAGAGGTAGTAAGCATATTTAAGGACTAGTAAGCGGGTTTAAGTCCATTTGCACAGGGGTAAGCAATACAGGTTAAGCAAGAGCAAAGCTAACTCTCTGTAACATATGTAACCGGAGGTTAGCATTGCTTACCCTTGCGCAAACCAGTGCAAACCCACTTACAATTGCTTAAAAGTGCCTTAGTCACTCTGTATCCAACAGCTCTTGTCCTGCCCAGCAACAAAATAATCAGCACTCTCAAGTTGCAAACCCTGGACCCTGCGTACTATAGACAAAGTGATTTATCACTAAGCCATGGCAGATACACATACATCTGATGTTATCACAAACATATCATCCAGCACAGTCATTCAACATTATAGGAAATGTATTTAATTATGTAGCTGTATGCGTCTGTGTATGTACACACACACACACACACACACACACACACACACACACACACACACACACACACACACACATATATATATATATATATATACACACACACACACACACATATTTATATATATATATATATATATATATATATATATATATATATATATATATATGTATATATATATATATATATATATATATATATATATATATATCAAGAACGAACTTCATGACAACAAAGAATTAAAAATGAATGAAAAGGAGAACACCAGCAACCCCTGTATTATTTAGCACTGTCTTATGTAATATCAAGAACCCTTCAGACAGACATGTAACATTAATATGAGCAACCATTTGTACAATGCTCAAAGCAGGATGCTACCAGTGGGAGACACAGCGCAGACCAGCTAAGTCTAATGTTGACACAAAAACAGGTTCGTCCCTTGCGGGATGAACAAAAAATTGTGAGCCAATCCGAGGTTTACACATGTCTGAAAAGATGAACAAGGCAAAGCTTGTACATACGTGGACTAAATGGATGAAGAGCCTGAAGAAGCTTGGGTCAAGTCAGTATACTGGATGAGTACCGACGTGGAGAGAGGGCAATGTGTGCAGGTGTGGTATGGCTGGGCTAGCAACTGGAGAATGGATGGTTGCTGTGTATGTGGAGCTCGGGGGGGGGGGGACCATGGGTATGAAATTATCGATCCAGGCGTGTCCAGTTCAAATCAGACTGCCTCATGGACGTAAGTGTGGGGGTCAGAAAAGTAACCGAGATAACGTGTAAGCAAGAAGTGAACTCACGCTGTGCTGGGAGGGTGAACCAGAGGGATTAAGATAGTCCAGGCCATGGAAAGCACCTCGGGCAGAAAGTGGGAAGAAATTAACGAGATTGCTCATAGGTGTCCACATATCCCAACCAACAGTTCCACATGTATACAACAGCAACAGTACAGAAAAATTAAATGAAGAAATTGTTTTATTTATTTTTAAAAATCTGAGTACAGCTAACTGTAGGTGCACAGATGTGCCCATTGCTTAGCTACGGTCAATGCAGCTCAAATAGCAGAATGAGGATAAAAAGCAAGATATATGCAAATGAAGCAGTACAGAAATAGTGTAGTGGGCAGAGCATTCACCTTATAAACAGCCATTCCCGGTTCAAGTCCCACTACAGTACATTCCATTTGCCCTTCAAATCACTCTATGATAAATATTTTTTGTGGCATAACCTAATATAACATACATTTGTGAACTGCAGTACTGCATTTAATGCAGATGTGAGGTGTCAGTGTCATAATGTTGCAAAGTCCACACATAATCACATGTGCCCCATACAGTATTACAGATAGAAATGGAAGATAAACTGTCTAATTAATAATAACGCCATTCATTTTCCAAATCACGCACCTCCCCAAGAAACATTACACTATTACTGTCTAAACTGTAGCACTAGTAAGTGGTAGTAAAAGGTAGTAAGCATATTTAAGGACTAGTAAGCAGGTTTAAGTCCATTTGTGTGAGGGTAAGCAATGCGTACACAGGTTAAGCAAGATGGAAGCTAACTCTCTGTAAGCATATGTAACTGGAGGTTAGCATTGCTTACCCTTGTGCAAACCCGCTTACAATTGCTTAAAATTGCCTTAGTCACTCTGTATCCAACAGCTCTTGTCCTGCCCAGCAACAAAATAATCAGCACTCTCAAGTTGCAAACCCTATACGTTGCACACTATAGGCAAAGTGATTTATCACTAAGCCATGGCAGATACATATACATCCAATGTTATCACAAAGATATCATCCAGC
The DNA here is from genome assembly GCF_019279795.1 of Protopterus annectens. Taxonomy (NCBI): domain Eukaryota; kingdom Metazoa; phylum Chordata; order Ceratodontiformes; family Protopteridae; genus Protopterus; species Protopterus annectens. The sequence continues at coordinate 1,191,048,807 of NC_056733.1, read as the reverse complement.
ACAGTCATTCAACAGTATAGGAAATATATTTAATTATGTAGCTGTATGTGTCTGTGTATGTACACACACAGACACACACATACACACACACACACACACACACACACACACACACACACACACACACACACACACACACACACACATACACACACACACACACACACACACATATATATATATATATATATATATATATATAGATATATATATATATATATATATATATATATATATATATATATATATATATATCAAGAACGAACTTCGTGACAACAAAGCATCAAAAATGAATGAAAAGGAGAACACTAGCAACCCCTGTATTATTTAATGCTGTCGTCTTATGTAATATCAAGACCCCTTCAGACAGACATGTTACATTAATACGAGCAATCATTTGTACATTGCTCAAAGCAGGATGCTACCAGTAGGAAAAACAGTGTAGACCAGCTAAGTCTAATGTTGACACAAAAACAGGTCTGTCCCTACCAGTACGAACCAAAAATTGTGAGTCCATCTGATGTTTGCACATGTCTCGAAAGATGAACAAGGCAAAGCTCATACATATGTGGACTAAATGGATGAAGAGCCTGAAGAAGCTTGGGTCACAACAGTATACTGGAGGAGTACCGAGACGTGGAAAGAGGGCAATGTGTGGAGGTGTGGTATGGCTGGGCTAGCAACCTGAGAATGGATGGTTGCTATGTACGTGGAGCTCAGGGGGTGAAGGAACCATGGATATTAAATTATGGATCAAGGCATGTCGGAGTTGTATGGACTGGTTCAAATCAGGCCACCTTGTGGACGGAAGAACGGGGGGGCGGAAGAGAAACCGAGATAACGTGTAAGAAAAAAGTGATCTCACACGCTGTGCTGGTAGAGTGAACCGGAGGGATTAAGATAGTCCAGGCTGAGGAACACACCTTGGGCAGAAAGTGTTTGAGCGAGATCGCTCATAGGTGTCCACATATTTTTTTTTAAAATCCAATTAAAGCTAACTGTAGGTGCACGGGTGTGCCCATCGCTTACCTATGGTTAAAGCAGCTTAAAAGGCTGAAGAGGATAACAAGGAAGATATATGTAAATGAAACAGTACAGTAACAGTTTAGTGGCAGAACATCTGCCTAATGAGCAGGTATTACCAGTTTGAATCCCACTACAGTACAGTCTATTTTATTTGGCAAAGCACATTATAACAATTTTTTTTGTTGCAAAACCCACTAAATAACACATATTTATGAAATAGAGTACTGCAGGAAATGCACATGTGAAGTATCAGTGTCATAATGAATAAGGCATTAGTAAGCAGATCTAAGTGCAACTAAGCAGTAGTAAGCATATGCAAGCACTAGTAAGCATGTTTATGGGTGTTTGCATGGTGGTAAGCACTGCCTACACAGATTAAGCAATCTGGAAGCTAACGGAGTATAAGAAACTGTAACCGGAAGTTAGCAGTGCTTAGCTCTGCGCAAACATGCGCACACCTACTTACAACTGCTTTAAAGTCCCTTAATCGGTTTGTATCCAATGGCCCGTGTTCGGCCTAGCAACAAAATAAAAAGCCTCTGCAAGGTTTGAACTCAGGACACTGTACACTAAAGTCACAGTAGTTAACCACTAAGCCATCATAGCAGTACATAAGACTGAGGTGTCAACAAACAAATCCAAACGATAGGAAAATTAAACTGAACATGTGAAATGAATCAATGTACAGTGTGATGTTGTATAACCTGCTACATAACATAAATATGTGAACTGGAGTACTGCAGTAAGGCCAGATGTGAGGTATTATTGTAATAAAGTGTTGAAGTCCCCAGGACCTCATACAGTGTGCATACACAGGAATCACAAATATCAGACACATATTTAACATGTAACAAATAAATTAATGTCAAAAGGAAAATATAATGCTAATTAGATATTAAGCAATGCTAAGCATTTCACAGGTCAGCCTATGTGGTGTAAGCAATGTGTAGTCCAGCTAACTCAATCTGCCCAGTGGTATGCCCCTTTAAGCAATGCCAACATTAGGTAAGCAGGTGTGCCCATAACTTAGCCTTTTCAAAACTGTCCAGTCATGGGAAAGTTCAGGGAATCGGGAGTATTTAAACTCCAAAGGCACCAATAATTCCCAAAACTGGTTGCAGATCTCTACTGTAGGCAGAATGGCTGGAGTTGGGGAAGGCACTCGATTTAGAGTGCAACGCTGGGGCACCCATGAGTCCAGATTCATGGTATGACTCCTGGTAAAACACCAAGAGGAAAGACTACTAAAGGGCCAGTACCAGGGCTCTCAGTTTAAAGTGGAGGGTTGGGACAGTTTTTCGGGTGACCTCACCAGTGTCAATGGTATCCCCTGGACTAGAGAGCAGGTTAGGCATCACCATGCTGACCTGAAGCGGTGAAGGGGTGATTTATTGGACCAGTGGATCCAAGAAGCAAGGCAGATGGCCGATGCCCCAGTACTAACTACCCATTCTACCACTTAGATAATGATTGCCTAGCTTGTGTATACTATGGATAGGTAATGGCTAAATACTGTATTTCTCTGACAACTGCAGATGAGTGGGCTGCAAACCAGCAAGCCCATGCTGTTAGGCTGCAAAGGCTGTGTTGCAAGGCAGGTTAGTAATATTCCTGCATGTACTGTCATAACAAATAAATATAGCAGTTCTGGAAAGTGTTGTACCAGTATAAAAATGTATTGTGTATGGGATGTACTGAATAAACCAGACAACATGGCAGGAAGACTGTCATATAGGTTGCATGGAAATAAAGGTGTAATATCTTGTGAATAAAACTATAACCCCAGGAGTACTTGTGCACATTCTGCTTTCATATGTTGTTGTAGTGTTGCATTCTATAAATAGTACTGTTGTATTAAGCAGTCTTACCCGCACTATTGAATGCAGTTAAAATGTGCAGGAAATCCAATATAACAATGCTGGAAGTCCCAAGAGGTCAGTCATATAGAACAACTGAGGGAGACTTAGACAGAAACCATTGGAATGCTTTACACCAATTCCGTTATAGCACAGTGTACTGTGATGTCAGCTGCACTATTTTACCACACACAGCAGGGGTTTGAATCCCGGGAGTGGTAGTAAGTTGTATGCATAATCATACCCCACAAATGTACAAAGTTTGCAAGAATATTCAGATAGAAAGCTGTATGCATAATTAGACCCCACAACTGTACAGACTTTGCCAGAATGTTCAGATAGTAATCTGTAAGCAAATCATAACCATCAACTCTACAGACTGTGGCAGAATGTTCAGGTAATAAGCTGTATGCATAGTCATACCCCTCAACTGTTTTGATCTGTCCAGCATGTCCACATAACGGGCCCAAATCTGCTGCCTGGTAACCTGTTCCCCTGACAAATAAGTGTGATGATCCAAGAAATGTAGGCAGCTTATACTGACATATAATGGATAGTCAGACCTGAACATAAAAAGAGAATGTATATGGAAACAAACCTGTCATTGTAGCATCTCATCCAAAGTGTATGACAGCTATTCCAAAATATGTCACAGTAACACCTGCATCCTGTCAAGCCTTGACCAGAGTGTGTGCAATAATGGACTGTTAGGTATGTGTATAACATCAACATGGAATCTGGGAGAATGTGTAGTATTTGTCAGGTACTGTTAACAAAGATTTGTCCACAGCCATAACAGGTAAGAGGTGCAGACTGTAGGTACAACACAGTTCACTCATATACTTGTCTACAAGCATGGCATCTGGGAGTATGTGTAGAATTTGTCAGGTACTGTTAAAAGATTTCCCCTGCAGCTATAATAGATAAGAGGTGCAGACTGTAGTTACAACACAGTTCATGGATATACTTGTCTACAAGCATGGCATCTGGGAGTATGTGTAGAATTTGCCAGGTACTGTTAACAATGATTTTCTCAACAACTATAACAGGTAAGAGGTGTAGACTATACATAAGACACAGTCCACTTATGTATTAATCTACAAACATACCATTGCACAAAGTAAAGCCATTGGGTAGTTTAATAATACATGTAAGGGACAGATCACTGCAGTGACTAAGAAAGTTGTGAAAACTACAGGGATATATTATTTGTTAATTGACCTCTCTCTCACCCCCAACATATGTGCAAAAATAATCCAATTACACACCTCAATGGGTATGTGTACTCTCCATCCTTTTGTTGGGACATATGTCCTTTTGGTTTACAAATATTCACATTTGGTTTTATGCATGTGCCATGTTAAAATACCCCCATACTGGTGGCCTGTTGTCATCAATGAAACCTGCATGTTGTTGTAATGGCCACTGTTGTCCCATATATGCATGTGTTCTGCTTGCTCTGCAAGTGTTGTCAATCTGGTGTGTTGGGTTAATGGGAATACCTATGCATGCTGTTATAACTAAACTTGAATGCTGTTGACTATTACTAACCCATATCATTTTTAAAACTGCAACATCATAGCTCGTATGGGAAAGCCGGTCCCAGTGGACCCACCTGTCCCACCTCAGCTGGCCATGGCACTGAGCACCAGCATGTCTGGGGCCCAGCCTGGGACCTCCTCTGTTGGCCCTGCACTACATTTGGGTGGAACCACCACGGGGATGGGGCTCGGCCCCCCTGGAGCGGGGCTGGAGAGGTACCTGTCACCCGCCGTCAGGTCTGGGCCATGGTGTGTAGGGAGCTCGACAGGGAGTTTCAAGACTGGCTACTCCAGCTTGAGGGCCACGTGGCACAATTAGAGGATGAGCCTGCCCCTCCTACCCAGCCCCCAGCACAGCCACTCTTGGGGCCGTGAAGGTGCAGTGGTGACAGCCCATGGGTGGGGACCTCAGTCCCACTGTTTCCATTTGGGGGCTCATGGGCTTGCAACTTCCAAACACCCCTCCCTGTTCAAGGTGTTTACCCCAAACATGTGTCATATACCACCTCTGTAGGCATCTTATTTGTGTTGTCTGTTAACCTACCCAACCTACCTCCTCAAATATACCTACTACCCCTCACCAACATCCCACTCTCACATGAAAAAAAAAAAAAAAAAAAAAAGGTCAATCTGTATTCACAAAAAAATCTCACTCCATGCATAGCTGTCCATTTCGCACAAGGGTCCACTGGACACATGTAATACGGTCTAATTGGCATCACAACAAATTATCAATGTCCTTACCCCCTCCCGGGTGTTTGAGTGTCCAAATCTACCTCCAAATTCAGTGTATATGCACAACTGTTGCTGTAGAAGAAATGGGCAGCTATGGACCTTCCCTACACCCTACCTGCACATCCCTGACTATTTTCCCTACTGTCTTTCCTTCTTTGTACCCCTTTTCACAACTTTTCTATCAACCCCTTTTTCTTTTCTTTTAAAGAAATTAGTGTGGGGGTAAGTGTGAGTAAGCACTTTTAAGCAACAGTGAGCAGGTTTAAGCCTGTTCGCACGGGGGTAAGCAATGCCTACACAGGTTAAGCAATTCAGAAGCTAAATGAGTGTAAGAAACTGTGACCGGAAGTTAGCACTGCTTACCGTCACACAAACCTGCTTACAACTGCTTTAAAGTGCCTTAATCACTCTGTATTCAACAGCCCATGTTCTGCCCAGCAACAAAATAAACAACCTCTGCAAGACTCAAACCCAGAACCCTACACACCATACACAAATTAATTTCCCAATAAGCCATGACCGATATACATAACTTTGATGTTTTCACAAACATATCATCCAGCACAATAATTCAGCAGTACAGGATATGTAGTAATATCATACCACACAACCTCTTAATGCAAGAATTCTGGAAAAAGTGTGCCATAATGTGGGTACAAATAGGGATATACGTCAAATATAGTTCTTATACACTTAAAACATTGCTAGTTAAACAGTTATATGTATTAAAACACATATTTTGAAAGAGTTGAAGTCTGAAACACAAAGGTGTCATCATTAGTTACTGACTTCAATCCTGAGATCATCCATGTCAACTGCCAAGAAAATGAGGTATAGGCCAAAATTATGAGCCAAACATGCATGGGCATATGGAAAATATATATATGTAAATGTAGACAGATAGACAGCTATATGTATACATATGTATGACTCAAAAATAATCATATAACATCAATTGTATATAGATAGATAAATATGTTCATATGTATGTATATATATATATATATATATATATATATATATATATATATATATATATATATATATATATATATATATATATATATATATATATATATATATGTATATATACAGATATAAATGTGTATAGCATTTCCACATAGGAACAACATCCTGAAGCATTCACTACAACATAACAGACCATATGCACTGTTAATGGGGGTGGGGGCTCAAATGAGGGATACCTTATAATTAGTGCTATGTTACCCCTCCACATCCCTAACAGATATGCTGTGCAATCCATTATCCAGCACATGCAGTTCTTGACTTCAGGACCCTCCACAACACAGCTACAATGCTTTAACAGTAAGCCAATTCACCTGAAAAATGTCAGGGCAATATCTGTAACATATCATGCGGAAAAGTCATTCTACCGTAGGGAATGTACAATGTGGAAGGAGAACACATTACAATGGTGCAGATATGCACACACATGCATACATTGACAAATATATTCATATATATATATATATATATATATATATATATACACAGACAAAAGATATTAGTAGCCATACATATGTAGAAGTGGTGTGGAAGTACTGGGTGCAAAGTATATCCCTCAACCACAAGCCCTGTAACTGGCACCTATGAAAGGTGTAATGTGGAAACCATTCCTACAAATGAGAATACTTAAATTAAACATATACCCACTCACAATTTAAAGGGCATGACACCACACACATGTATGCCTACACAGTAAACCTTTAATTTGTGTACTATACTGGCTATATACCCAAGCAGAGCTCCACGTGGTCCTGTAGAGGGGTCCTGGCAACAGAGAACTGAAAGAAGCGACCACTTTCCAGATTTAAGTATTTTTTGGCTTTTTTTATCTGCATTGTCCTCTCTGGCTTTCATTTAACTAGCTATAACTGTTTTTGTGTCTATCTGCTGATTTCTGAAGTATCTGCACTTAAAATTAGCATTTTGGTCGACTCTGGTCAATTAATACTGTTTTTTTGTTAATTTAACTGCTGAGGCTGCCCACTAAAGTGTGCTAGCCTGTGTAAATCGATTTTACTGTTTGCTTAATTGCATTTCTGTGTGCTTTCCTGAAAAAACAAAAAAAAATACTCCTTGTTTTCCCGCCTTTGCTCGACTAGTTTGGACCAGTATACAGGCTTTGCTGTATTCTGGGCTGTGTGTAGTTCCTGTGTTGGCCATTGCCTTACTTGGATAGAAGGAAGTTTCTGAGCTCACCAGTGGGAGTGGGGAGCCTTGAGCAGCCTATCTGTCCCTGGGGAAGTGACCTCAGCACTTGAGCTGTAAATTATTGGTTGCTTTGGACCATTTCTAGCTGTTTCAAGTTCCCTGTATAAAAATCCAACTCAGGGCGTTTTTTTCTGGCTATATACCCAAGCAGAGCTCCACGTGGTCCTGCAGAGGGTCCTGGCAACAGAGAACTGAAAGAAGCGACCACTTTCAGATTTAAGTATTTTTGGCTTTTTTATCTGCATTGCCCTCTCTGGCTTTCATTTTACTTGCTATCACCGCTTTTGTGTCTATCTGCTGATTTCTGAAGTATCTGCACTTAAAAGTAGCATTTTGGTCGACTCTGGTCGATTAATACTGTTTTTTGTTAATTTAACTGCTGAGGCTGCCCACTAAAGTGTGCTAGCCTGTGTAAATCGATTTTACTGTTTGCTTAATTGCATTTCTGTGTGCTTTCCTGAAAAAAACAAAAAAAAATGCTCCTTGTTTTCCCGCCTTTGCTCGACTAGTTTGGACCAGTATACAGGCTTTGCTGTATTCTGGGCTGTGTGTAGTTCCTGTGTTGGCCATTGCCTTACTTGGATAGAAGGAAGTTTCTGAGCTCACCAGTGGGAGTGGGGAGCCTTGAGCAGCCTATCTGTCCCTGGAGGAAGTGACCTCAGCACTTGAGCTGTAAATTATTGGTTGCTTTGGACCATTTCTAGCTCTTTTCAAGTTCCCTGTATAAAAATCCGCCTCAGGGCATTTTGTTCTGGCTATATACCCAAGCAGAGCTCCATGTGGTCCTGCAGAGGGGTCCTGGCAACAGAGAACTGAAAGAAGCGACCACTTTCCAGATTTAAGTATTCTTTGGCTTTTTTATCTGCATTGTCCTCTCTGGCTTTCATTTAACTAGCTAAAACTGTTTTTTGTGTCTATCTGCTGATTTCTGAAGTATCTGCACTTAAAAGTAGCATTTTGGTCGACTCTGGTCGATTAATACTGTTTTTTTGTTAATTTAACTGCTGAGGCTGCCCACTAAAGTGTACTAGCCTGTGTAAATCGATTTTACTGTTTGCTTAATTGCATTTCTGTGTGCTTTCCTGAAAAAACAAAAAAAAATACTCCTTGTTTCCCCGCCTTTGCTCGACTAGTTTGGACCAGTATACAGGCTTTGCTGTATTCTGGGCTGTGTGTAGTTCCTGTATTGGCCATTGCCTTACTTGGATAGAAGGAAGTTTCTGAGCTCACCAGTGGGAGTGGGGAGCCTTGAGCAGCCTATCTGTCCCTGGGGGAAGTGACCTCAGCAATTGAGCTGTAAATTATTGGTTGCTTTGGACCATTTCTAGCTCTTTTCAAGTTCCCTGTATAAAAATCCGCCTCAGGGCGTTTTTTTCTGGCTATATACCCAAGCAGAGCTCCATGTGGTCCTGCAGAGGGTCCTGGCAACAGAGAACTGAAAGAAGCGACCACTTTCCAGATTTAAGTATTTTTGGCTTTTTATCTGCATTGTCCTCTCTGGCTTTCATTTAACTAGCTATAACTGTTTTTGTGTCTATCTGCTGATTTCTGAAGTATCTGCACTTAAAAGTAGCATTTTGGTCGACTCTGGTCGATTAATACTGTTTTTGTTAATTTAACTGCTGAGGCTGCCCACTAAAGTGTGCTAGCCTGTGTAAATCGATTTTACTGTTTGCTTAATTGCATTTCTGTGTGCTTTCCTGAAAAACAAAAACAAAAAAATACTCCTTGTTTTCCCGCCTTTGCTCGACTAGTTTGGACCAGTATACAGGCTTTGCTGTATTCTGGGCTGTGTGTAGTTCCTGTGTTGGCCATTGCCTTACTTGGATAGAAGGACGTTTCTGAGCTCACCAGTGGGAGTGGGGAGCCTTGAGCAGCCTATCTGTCCCTGGGGGAAGTGACCTCAGCATTTGAGCTGTAAATTATTGGTTGCTTTGGACCAGTTTCCTATAACTGAAAAGTTCATCTCTACTTGATTCCCAAGTAGACTATTCTCTATCTGTAAAGCCTAGCACTTACTCCTACAGTACTTGCACCTTGATAAAGCACTCTTATTATAGATAGTACCCCACCAGCCCAAAACCCACTTCCCCCGGAGTCCTTTGAAAGTTCTTTATCTACTACTTCTAGTATGTCGAGGGATCAGTTGCTAGTGTCCTCTCCAGCTCAACTGGTGAACCTGGGAATATTGAGGCAATGTTACAATTGCCTCATGTACACAGACAATCCTCTCCTTCTCCCACAAAACACAAATACATGCGAGAGATGCAACTATACGGCCAAACTGGAGGCTGAGCTCTCTCAACATAGGACTGGCAAGACCAGACAGGAGGAGAAGGCAACCACACACAATACATACCCAGTCACACATGGTACCATCACAACTTCAAATCATACACATACTCACACAAAGACATACTGGAGGCTCTGATCAAAAATTTACCAAAACAGCAGAGGCCACCAAAGCAGACACCCAAACAACTACCACCTCACGACCCAACACATGCAACACATAGACCACACAGTCAGAGTGTCAAACAGTCACAGCCCTTAAGGCCAAACAAAATGCCAGACACACTTGTCATTGGTGATTCCATAGTCAGACACACTGGCGTCCGCTCACCAGACTGAGTAAGGAGAAGGTCACAGTAAGCTGCCTGTCGGGCGCTAGAATCCGCCACATAACGCAAGCACTCAGGTCTCTCAACAGCAGGTACAAGTACGACTCAGTCATTGTCCACGCTGGTGTCAGCGACCTGAGGCGTACCTCCTGGACTACATGAAAGGGACGTCGAGGAGCTCTCTGATTATGTAGCCCAGGCAGGTATGACCCTGACCTTGAGCAGTATCCTACCTTCACCTAGAATGATGCCACAATACAGTGATAAGATGATCAGCTTTAATAATTGGCTTAAATTCTGGTGTCATTCAAAGGGGATCAATGTCTGTCTGCCTGGGATGACATGCTGGACAAGCCACGCTGCTTCGCAAGGGGCTTGCACCTGTCACCCCTGGGCTTCGGATATTGGCAAAGGCTCTTGCCACCCCATAGTGCCTTTTTAGGCAAGGCTCAAATTCTAAACCTACCACCATAGAACACCAAAAGGAAAAAACTAAGGGTAATGCTGCTCAATGCCAGAAGTCTCAATCTCAAGATGCACGCTGAGGCCCTTCTCAATATGGAGAACATCGATGTCTGTGCTGTGACAGAAACCTGGTTCAAGGCTCCTGAGAGCACCCCAGCACTAACAGGTTTCACCTCATATCATACGTTCCGGCCCCAAAATCCGGACAACACCAAGAAAGGAGTGGGGTGTCCATATTCATAAAGGACACCCACACCTCAAGGTTGGTGGCAACGCACGATGCATCGGAGACCATCCAGGTGCAATTAACCATAGGCAAGACTGCTCTGCAATTTGTAGCATGTTACAGGCCACCCTCTCAAACTCAGGAACCTCACATGGCCTTCCTGAAAACATTGGAGGGGATAAATGTATCTCCAAACACCATCATACTAGGTGACTTCAACTACCCTAATATAGACTGGGAACACTACTCAAGCCCGAACACTCTAACCCAAAGATTCCTGGAGTTCATAAACTCAAATGCCATGGAACAACTAGTTACCATCCCCACAAGAGGTGAAAACATACTTGATCTCATCATCACGAACATGGGATCAAAATGTTCAACACCGGAAGTATACCCCTCACTGGTGAGATCAGATCATAAACTAATCTCGCTGGAGGTCCTCATCCGCCCCACCTGAAACAAAAAGACCACAGTGAAAAACTTCTCAAAAGCCGATTTCACACTTCTAAAAACTAGTGTGGTCTCCTTTAAGGCCCCTGAGCCAGTGGTAAACATTACTCAAACCGCTGAATCACTTACAAATGCCTTCTACCAGCACCTACAGGACTGCATGGATCAGGCAATCCCAAACAAAACTAAGACTCTCTGTACCAAAGGCAAGCGTCCAGTCTGGTGGACCCCAGCCATAAACAAGCTCTACAACAAAAGGAGGAAGCTACTACAAGATAGAGCAAAATCCTTGAAAGGTAAGACACCTTTGATCATTATAAGTAAAAAACTAAGAGCTCTCATAAAATCATCCAAGGCAAATTTTGAGAGAAAATCACCAAGGACTCTAAAGACAAACATAAGGCCTTCTTTAGCTATGTTAGAAACCTAGGAGGAAACTCCCAGATATGCTCAGAATTAGTTCAAAATGATGTGAAAATTACTGAACCTACACACATTGCTAACATACTGGCTGACAGGTTCAGTGCAAACTTCTCCCCCCCCCCCAAAAGGAGAGATATCTATTCCAGAGGATTGTAGCCCCCAAACATCTCCAACGCCCAGGTGAGAACTGCCTCACTAAGGCAAAAACACAGCATCCATGGGACGGATGGTGTCCCGGCTGTGTGCTTCATGAACTCAATGAGGAATTAAACCCACAGTTAGGACAGCTGTTTAATCTTAGCCTCACCTCAGGATCGTACCCAAGGAGTGGCGCAGCGACTGTGGTCCCACTTCATAAGGCGGTGCCTCCACAGACCCTGGAAATTACCACCCCATTAGCTTGACAAGCCTTATCTGCAAAGCCATGGAGAGGATCATAATGGAACTCATAAATAAAGACATAGGGAACTTGCAGACTTTGGATCCAACCCAGTTTGGCTTTGTCAAAGGCAGATCCTGCCTCTTAAACTTGGTTGACTTTTTTCGAGACAGTCACCAAGGCCATTGATGAAGGAAAGGCAGTCCATACAGCCTACCTCGACCTGGCAAAGGCCTTCACACAATACCCCACTCAGGTATCATCGAAAAACTCATCAGCTTGAATGTAAACCCATACATCACAAGATGGGTTGCAAACTGGCTAAGCGACAGAACCCACAGGGTCAGAGTTGCTGGAGCCATGTCAGACTCAAAGCCTGTCACAAGTGGTGTCCCACAGGGCTCAGTCCTGGGTCCACTCTTGTTCGGCATCTACTTTTCTGAAGTACAAGCAAACACAGGAGGGTTATGGCTGACAAAGTTTGCAGATGACTGCAAACTGGGCCATAGTCGAAAACACATCTGACACAGATATCCTCCAGAAGGGCCTCACAGAAACGGATAACTGGTGCCAGAGCCATGGCCTGAAGTTAAACGCCAAAAATGCATAGTCATACCCTTCGGGAAAAACAAGGTTACCCCTAGCTACCATATAGGTGACAATCCACTGAGCACAGAAAAAGTCATCAGGGATCTGGGGACCCAAGTTGACAGTAGTCTTTCGCTTGACACTCATGTTGCTAAAGTAGTTAGGAAAACCTTCTATATCGCCCACCTGATCATGAAGGGATTCACATCTAGATCAAGGGAGGTCATCGTCCCCTGTACTCATCACTCATTAGACCTATGATTGAGTACAATGCCCGTTCGAATGTATCTGACCAGACACCTGATGCAGCTTGAAAGGCCCCAAAAGTTCCTCACCAAAAGGATAAAGGGTCTCAAAAATATGTCTTATGCTGCCCGACTGAAAGAACTCCAGCTTTATTCAGTCTCATACCGCTTGCTCAGAGGTGACCTGTGCCTGACATATAAGGCCATGTCAAACCCAGATTTGATGAATATGCTTCACCTCAAAAAATCTAGATCCCTCAGAACCACAAGGGCGGAGACTTAAACCTTGACACGGTTATAAATAGAACGTGCTGGAGGGACAGATTCATCACCCAGAGACTCCTATGCTGTGGAACAAAATCCCGGTACATGTGAGGCAGAGCACCTCGCTGGCCTTGTTCAAGAGGAATCTTGACCAATGGATGGGAGATCGCAGATATACCCCAGGGATTACTTCAGTGTCACTGCTTGACAGAGGCACAGAAAAATGATAGGCATAGTTTTTATTCAAACTAAAGGGGTGGCGAAAGCCACATAACTATGGGCTAGGCTTATAAATGCCCTTGGGCAGATAGCCTAGTATGAACCTATGAACCTATGAACCTATGAACCTATACAATAATGTATGCCATTACTTACAGCACATAGATTTTGAAATATGTAAACAGTGATGAATCCAAGGCCCACACAAAACAGTAGATGCAAGCAATGTGGATATATGACATAATATGCTGTCCAGGCCAAGGCCTTCAATTAGTACAACAGTAGACAAAGGATTTGCCTTCAAGATAAGTAAAAATCTACAATTACAGATGTAGTTCAGCAGCCTCCAATTACATCATGTAGTCAAGCCCTAGGGGGAAATGTATTAGTTGTGGTAATGTCAATGTATCTGTCACATAACATTGCTCAACTTAACATCTCACAATCACACTGACTAACTGAACTGTGTGTAACACTGTAAGCTGTAGCCCACCAATGTTCCCATGGAGAAACATATGAAAGTGTACAGTTACATACCTCAATGTGTCTTAACACTGATATCCATGACATGTTGTCACAGCCTAGGTTG